>NW_015094510.1:11568661-11599319 GCF_001431845.1 Calidris pugnax | reverse complement strand
TCCCCTCCCCTCCCCTTCCTTTCCCTGGTGCAGAGCTACTGTATTTAATCCAATATAGAACACTGTTTCATTGTTTTGCTTATATTATTCATTTTTGCAAATCAATGTTCAATGGAGCTATTTGGTTCAAGGAATTTTCCAACTAATTCTTTCCTAAGAAGACTTGAGTACCAGGGGCTATGAACACAGACGTTTTACAGACTGATTGGTGTATTAATCCATATTTATTATTATTATTTTATGAATTTTGAAATAGGTAGTCATATCTCATTCAGAGAAATCTTCAGCTGAAGTGAATGGAAGTTTAGCCTGTGTAACAAATGGGTAATAAATGAATAAGGCCTTCAGGATCTGGCATGCTAATGATTATAATTTAACACTACTATAGCTCTTTCCATCTTCGAAGTGCTTCACGAACATTAACCATTCTAATTAATTTCATTTAGAGATGTTCCTACTGTATCTTTTCCTCTGCTGAACACTGTAGTACACTTACTGCTGTATTGTAATTCAAAGGTTGTTATGGTAAAGATTTTGACAAGAACAGAAAATCCCTTGTGAAAATTTGCAATTGTGCTAATTACATCAGAGATCGGATGTCAGGATTATCCTTGAAAAGGATCCTAGTACACGCCATAGGTGTATCAAGTCTCTCACAGAAGAGCTAGGTTTGGTCAATCCACCACTTCCACTGGCATACGCCTGCTGTAGGGGTTAACAAATTTAATAACTTGCAAAATTGATTGAAAGCCATGTTAATGTTCAATCTCAGGCTGAGAAAACGCACATGAGGAAACAAAGAACCCATATAACTATCCTACCACTACCAGTCAACTTGTCAAAGGCAGATAAAGTAGGACAGAAGAATGACATATGATTGTAAGACAGTGAGGCATCTGTGTTTCATAATTTTCCTATCCTGAGATGCATTATTCAAAGTGTTATCTTGTTAGTCTATCTTACTGGGAGTTACAAAAGACAGTTTAATAGATGCATATCAGTCATTTGACAGATTGGTCCAACTTCCTCACCATGGGGAACTGGCTGTCAGTTTTCGGATGACTCTTTGCAGGCCAGGGTACAACAGCAGGTGCCCTTCTGTGGAATCTCACTTGTTGCTAAAGATCTTTTCTTCTTGCTGTTTTCTCAGGCAAAGCTGTAAGGAATCACTTCTTGGAAGCCAGGCAGCCAGATGCTGACATTGTAAGTGGCTGTGCCAGGACACTGTGGGAGTATCCATGGGGAGATACGCATCAGCCTTGAAGTAACCATGTGAGCATCTTGTGTGTGGAAAATGTCATTTGAATGTCTAACTAGAACATCTAGAGAGGTCAGTACAGTTTACAGGTACAACTAGTGAAAGTGAGCTAAAAATATACTGTTCTTTGTATGTATTGAGGACAATATGACAAGAAGGTGAGCATGCCTAGCTCATGTGAGATAACTAGAAAATTCACCAGCACGGTCTCTTGGTTTATAACAGCATTACTAGCTAAAGGAAGTCCAGATCCCCAAGGTCCACTGACACCTACTGCTTACCAATCATACTGCTTAGCATCAACTTCCTTCGTAGGCTCCTTAGAAAGTCCTAGTTGGAAGCCTACAAAATGAAGGAGAGGGACGAGCTAACAGCTTAGGGGGCATCATAGAACAGGCACTCAGTCTCCATCCCAGATGTCTTGTCTGTAACAGTTTCAGCTGAAGCCTACTGAATAACCCCATCTCTTTCTAGCAAACCCAAATATTTCCTCTAAAATGGAGGACAACATTACAAGCTGGAGGATGACTTGAACCTTTGAGAGAAATTAATCGTCTATAGAAATCACAGTTCTGGTCTGCATTGATTTATTTTGACACTGCATGGTCAGACAACTGTTTCTATGTTAGTGAGCTGGCATATATCTGGAATGACCAAATGCAGAATCATCTGATTAAGTATTTTTCTTGGTATCAATGGATATCGGATGTTTGGTAGCATATAGCTCTAGTTCACAGGGGTTCCTACAACAGGTGTTCTGATTTCCCTTTGTAAGACAAGTAGAGAATCACCCAGTTGTTCCTATAGGAAAAAAAATCTGAATTTAACATTGTTTTTTAATCATACCATTGCGTTTAGCAGATGATTATATTCCTTGAATGGCCAATTCAAAATAAAGAATAATTAATTTAATTATTGATTATCTTTATTAAATGATAGATGTTTCCAGAAGAGCTCCTGTAGAATCTTATTACATTTCTAGTGAATCCTATTATTTTGATTGCTGTTCCTTTTCTTTTTTTCCTCATCACTGTTAAACTCCTTAGCTAATAGTGGTGACTGTGGTCAAGGATCTTAGGCTTCTGCATTTGCGACTTGAATAATACTTTGTTCATGATTTTACACAACAGTGGATTTTTCCTTTTTCATATACTGATACTTATCAGTTTGCAGAGTATGACTAAATCCCAGTTGCTGATGTTATATAAATTTCTTAATATATCTACCCTTTCTCCAAAGTTCCTGGATGCTTCTAAAGTGTGAGGTTATAGAAGTGTGGTTGAAACCATCAGTATGTATCCCTTCTGCACTGCTATATACCCTTTTCCAAGGCGCCCTGTGATATTTACAAAACGAATGACAGTAAGGAGAGTAATATTTAATCACAGATATGTGCATTTTTATGAATCACATCACTTCTCTGCTTCATGGGAGCAATGAAGTGGGCTGGTAAAAATGCCAGGTGGGTCAGTTCAATGGCCCTATCCGTTTGGTGAATAGTCCTGGGGCTGGGCCATGGGGTCTCCAGGGTTCCCCAGAAGTCTCTCAGATTCGTCTTTTTCCTGGGTTCCCTCTGGAGTCTTTGCCCCTTCCCCTTTTATATGGTTACAGTACTGGGTAGGGAATCCCACTCTCTTTTTCTGACTTGCTGTACTCACAGTCAGCACCTGCTGTTGGTACTTATTTGGGACACTTTTAGACAAGTTTGAATCTTCTTGATTTTAAATAGGTTGTTGGTTCAGCTTGGCTTTTTATTTTCCTTGAGTACACAAAAAACATTCAAGGTTGTTTTGGGGATTTTTTTTGGAACAAGGTTTTTTTGAAACAGAAAGCAACTTAAAGTTCATGGGTTTATGCTAACGACTCTGCTACTTTAGCCCCAACTCATGCTAACTGCTGCAAGTCTTCAGAACAAGACTTGCTGTTGCCAACAAGCTGCTGATGGGTTGCATGGCTGATCTGATGCCACAGGATAAAAAAGTGATAGAAAACTGGAACTCAGGATTGATGTTCTGCAGTTGAGAAAGCACAGCACAAAAAGAGAAAAAGGTTCAAAGGCTAAAATCCACCTGCATGCTCTGGGGATCCCATGATACTGGGGGAATTGGTGCTGTGGTACAAAATGGAGAGATCGGATCCATACTGTTTTGTAGAGTGACTTGAAAGCAATGAATTTGATCTATGTTAGTATTTTCCACACACCGCTCAATTTGCTTGCACCAAGAATTTATCCTCAGCTCTTTAAGGGTTGTTCTGAAGGCCTACAGAGTATCTTGAGTGAAGGAAGCACCATCCCCAGAGATCAATCAGTCCAGCTTTACTAGCACTAAGTACACTCCCCACCACTGCCCCTTTAGGATCCCAAGATGATTGGCATTTTAATGTTTCACCCTGATTTGTCTGAAGCTGTGATTTAGTGTGCAGAAAATATAGTATAAAATTATGTTAAAACTGTAATAAAAGCTGTTTACTGTACTTAATTGTCATAAGTCATTCTATTAAACTGTTGAGGACTATTAACAAGGGATATGATAATATCACTATATAAAATTCATATACATTTTTTAGCAGTTGTAAAATTTGTTATAATTATTTAATAGCTTTGCAACTGGTTGTGTTTGATAATTAACTATGGCTATGGGTAAGGAACTATGTTGTTATTTCAACTATCTAGAAAAGACAGAATAGCCTCAGTTTAACCTGAAAATTACCTGTGAAAATGACCAGGTAGCAAAAATGTCATTGTCTTTTTTTTTTTCTGTCCCCACAAATGCAAGCATAGAGCAAAGGTAGCCTATGTCTTCCAAATGTGCTTTTTTATTTTGCCTCCACAAACATATTGATTAGATTACCAAAATGCTCTCTACTGCATCTAAAAAAATGCTAAAAAGCCAGCAGAAGCAGGTTTTATAATCCTCATTACCTGCCAGTTAATTGCAAGCTTTGTGTAGGAGAGAAGAAATGGGTGGAATAGTATTGGTCATGACCTATGAATCACATTTTCTAAAGCATTTAGACAGATGCTTAGGTGTGAAGTCCCACCACGGGCAGTGAAGCTCCCTGCTTTTACATCCTGCAAATCAAAAAGACACTGGTACCTCCAAGGAGAACTGGGAAGAATTCAGACATCAAAATGTGCAACCTGAAAATCCCCACTCAGCTCTCATCCAAACCTTGAAAAGCCTCACAAGCTGTCTCTAGAGGTGTGTCAGATTTTAACCTTTAAACTCCCTGAGAACCTCATATTCTACTTCTGTGCCTGTCCAGAAATGTTCAGTCTGGAGAGGATGGATGAAAAGTGTTTAGTTCTCACCTAAGTCCACCAAGGGGCTCTGCCTGATCAAGTGCTCTTAGAAACTGCTTATGGCATGCCTAAGAGATATCTTTGACAAAAGTATAGTGGTGGCTTATGCTTTCTTTGAAAATGTGCACAGCCTCATGTCTGAATATTCATCCAGCTACAGGACACACAGATTCAACTCACTTCCCCAGCTGAAGCAGTTCTGGCCCATCTTCTTCCCCCCACCCCTGAAAGAATGACAAAAGTTCTTGTATTACCCTATCTGTCTCTAGCAGTCAGATATGACTGAAAGCCTATTTAAGATAGCAAATTCTCATTCTGAGCATAGGGTTGAAAGTTGAAATCAATAATAAATAAAGGTAGAGGGATGCTTGATAATCACATGGGCTGTTTACTTGCATTTTGGTGTCTAATTAATTTTGACAGCCCATTTAAAACAGTTGAAGAACTGTGTGTATGAAAGATCACTCCTCTTGCAGTGCCATCTTACTGCAGGCACTTTTGATTTCAAATTCTCTCTCCCAAACTGAGACTTTAAAGCAACTGATAGAGCCCTTTGTAACAGGAGGGGGAGCTCTCACAACACCAACGGAGAATTGTTGAGGGTGCTGTTTAACCAAAGTAAGCCCAGGACAGAATCCTGTCTTTGCTTTTATCAAGGAGGAAGGAGGTGCATGCTCATGTCCTCCCTATATTAACTCATGGGAGGCACTCACAGTTTAAGTTGCCTACACCACATAATAAAAGGCTTGGTATTGAGCTACAGGCGTCCACATAAACAAAATCTGCAACTCGGTTGGCCCTTATCAGCATTGTAACTTGTGGAAAAGTGTCCACATGCAAAAGGAGAAATCCCGTGACCTTCCTCCTGTGGCCAGCTGAGCTGGTCCTGTGCTGCTGGTTACCACAGCACAATGTGACACCCAGCATATGAATGTCCCAGGTGGGGTCCTAGAGGACAGTGAGACACAATTTGACCCCTTATCTCACTGACATTGTTTTGGGAAAACTTACTGAGGGGTTACTAGCAGAATTGTCACTTGCTTTCCCTTGTCTTCGCATTTCCTCCAAAGCCTCCACCAAAAGGCTCATTTTGCCTTTCCAGAATTATGTCCTGTGTGCTCACATAGCCAGAGAGTTAACCTAAATAGTTAATTATTGTTTTCAACAAATTAAAATACTCAAATCCCCCTTTTTAAAGAAAAATGATGAAATAAATTCTTTTATTTATTAAAAAGGACTTAGGAAAATCTATATTAATCTTCTCATTGATTTTATTTCTAGAAATTTCCAAGAAAACAACAGTCCATATCGTGGTTTCAGCGTCTGACAGAACCTTTTCTACAACCAGAAAACTCTGTGTCTTTAAAATGCTTGTCATTTGTGAGTTAGCTTTGGCCTGTAGTTATTGCATTACCTTTGGCTTATTAAGTAACAGTATTTTTATCACTGTTTAATATTTTTGAGAGTATACACTAGTTGGAACCAACATCTAGCTTTTCTTAGAAATTGTCAATCTCTCTGTAAAAGCCTTATTTATTTTCTGAAGATGTGTGTTAAAGCCCCTAGGTGCTTTGGTAACCTGCAAGAAAACAGCTGTGTACCTCTTCCCTCTTCTTTACCTACATCTCTTGTACAGAATTTTTCTTGCACGATATAGATGTTATTCCTTTTTTGCTTTTTATTTGTGTGCTCAAACGAAAGAGACAGTAGTGACAGCGCAGCTACAGGGAAATGAAAACATAAAAATTGTAAGAACCGATTCTGCTCTTGCTTGTGTTGATGTAAATACCGAGCTTCTCCATTTGTTGCAGTGAGAGTACTGCCGGCTTAGGCCACAAGCTTGCACCAAAATCAGTGCAAGTTGAAGACTGTGCCAAAGGACATAATTATTGGTGTCAATGTGGGTCTCCTTGGATACCAAACCCTTTTCAGGGTGAATCTCAGTATAATTTCCAGAGGCCAAGGATTGTGTCACTAGAAAAAGAATGAAGCTTAAAAGACTCCAAATATTAATTTGAAACTAATCCTTTTCACGTGTCTTCCTAGATGACAGGAAGAGCAATGAGTCATAATCTGTCATAAATCTGAGAAATGTCGAGTGAAGTCAGAGGGATTCTTCAAATGGAGATGAAGAGCAGAAACATTTTGTGTATTTACAAAGTACACAGAAACGTGATGAAAATGGTATATGATCCAATGAGTCACAGAAAACAACTTGAAGCAACAGAACATAGCTGTCATGAGTAATACTAATTCTCAGATAAATAGTTTTGATTGGGTCACCATTTTTACCAACAGACAGAAAATTCACTGAGAGTTGTGATTCTCATTGTCCTGATGACACAGCTAACTGGTGAAACTGTTCTGGCTTAGGAAAATGTTGCAAAATTGCAAATTAGTTATTCTCGTTTACCAGTAGTGCAGGAGTCAGAGCAGTTGGTTAAAACATGAAGAAAGTGTTATGAATTCCTTCTTTCCAGAAGCTTTGAATCCTCGTCAGAAGTCCCTAAGTGCCACTCCAGTAGGGATATCCTGATGCTGTGTCATCTTGTGAAAATAACTAAATGCAGGCTTGACGAGGGATGGGAATCTGTCTCCTGTGTTAGTGAACTGCTCTCTGGCTGGATATGCAGACTCATTGCTTTGCTATTTCTGTCAGTAAGTGTTTCTATGTGGTATATGAAGTGGAAGAGCACCAACAAGAGGGAAAGAGGAAACCATGTTTCAAAGAACACTTCATCCTAGCAGTTCGGGACTTCCCTGTGGAAAAGCCAAGTTCAAGTCTTCTGCCTACTTACTTCAGGAAGATGTTCTGAGTCAAGGAGAGATCTTCATTGCTGGGTATACTGAAGATGTAACTCAACCCCCCATAAAATGTGTCACCAGTTATTTGGTATAACTGTCTAGCCAGTAGAGGAAGACATTCCCCTGAGGGGAGTGGGGCTACAGTCCCTAATCCAGTGTACGCTTACTTGGGTCTGCAAAGATGCCAAGGCAGCCCAATATTTGCCCATTTTCATGGATGGTAGATTATGGTGTTTCTAGTCCACCCAGAAGGGAGCTGAATCTGGATTACCAACACCCCTGACCGTCCTCACAGAACTTAAGTTTTGGGTAAAACAAAAATGACGATCTTTTCTGACCATTTTCTAAATGTAGGTCATTATCACCTATATTTCTTACAGGCTCTGGGAATGAGTTGCTTGGTGTCAACAAAATGATAATTTGGCAAGAAAACTCATAAAGTCTGTTTTTTCTGGAATATTTTTCCCATTTCTTCCTTTTGCCAGACAAATATAAAAATCAGTGATTTCTATGGCTTTAGTTTTGA
Source organism: Calidris pugnax (assembly GCF_001431845.1). Lineage (NCBI taxonomy): Eukaryota > Metazoa > Chordata > Aves > Charadriiformes > Scolopacidae > Calidris > Calidris pugnax. The sequence goes on along the minus strand of NW_015094510.1, from coordinate 11,591,426 downwards.
TTAGGTGATGAAATTCTTCCACACAGACTCTCTTAGAAAAAGGAGTTTAGCCTGTTATCTTGTCATAAAACTGTTGTCTGATTTTAAAGTAGAGAATAGAGCAACAAAACTGATTGAGGAACTGAGAAAGTAAAATGTAGAGCAGGTGAAAGATTAGAATTTATGTAGGCTTAAAACTGATTGTTAAGAGGGAATTTATTGAACCTTATAAAAACCTCAATTGCATGCATAATGTCCCTGTAGTTTACTGTTTCCTTTAATATAAACTAAAGAATTATAAATATGGAACAGATGGTAAGAAACACATTTTCCATACTGAGAATCGTAAGTGCATCTTCCTGCAGAAAGGTTGTCAGAACAGTTTCCAGATGGAGCAAAAAATTCTAACCTGTATTTTATCTCTGTGGAAAATACAGGTGGGAAATTTTGACCACTGAAGTTTGTGAATTTCTGAACTGAAAAAGCCACTTCTGCCTAATAGATCACTTGGTGAGATATAGATGTTCAGTTCTGGAAGAAATAAGTAATTGTTCTAGAATCACCACAGAATTGGACTGTGGTAAATGTCAAGGCATGCCTGGTCCTTACGAAGTCAGGAGAAAGAGAAAAGATGCTTAGTAGAATCCAATGTGCAGTCTTTTGAAAGATAATCTTTCTGTTTTCTCTTTGTGTATTTGTTTTTACTTTTATAATTTCTCTTCTAGTGTGTCTGAAGTCTTTTTCTAGCTGTCCCCTAAGATCTGTGTATTCGCAGATCCTATAGTATTCTAGACATGGAAAGTCACCTCTGAACTGCCTGACTATACCTCTCATTCAAAAACCTTGTTCAGGTCTATTTCTGGGGAAATTCAGTGAAGAATTCTGCTGACCAATGAGCTCTACCATGGATTCATAGAGTATGAAAAGAGAAAGAAGGACTTTTAGGGAAGAACCTTAAGGTCTGCAAGATGGAAATGAACTGCCAAAAAATTGGGTAGCTTGTGAAGGTAAGTAAATACGTCTTAAGGTAGATTTAGTCCACTTCTGGGTTCAATTTTTGTCTAGAGGTATCTTTCTCCCTTTACCATGACATAGCCTCATGGCACAGAAACTTGCCCCAAAGCCAAATCCTAAACTCATTTACACTGAAATTATTTCAGATTTATGTTACTGTAACCAAAAAGTGAAATGGTGGTAATCAATACACTACTTCCAAAGAGAATTTCAATCTAATTCTGCTTCCTGCTACATCAGGTTAAATCAGGATGCTTTAGATAGCAATTTGGATAGCATTACTATGGATTTCTAATGGTTTAGTTGAGACTAATTTGAGCCTGTATCTCAGAAACTGGTGTATGTATATTTTAAATAAAGAAGAATGAAGAAGTATATCTCAAAGTTATATCCACGTTGGGCATTGAATGACCATGCAGTTAGACTTAGAAATCACATTTCCCTTTACTTAAACCATTCTTTAATAGCTAATTTATTCTTTATTGTTACTAGCATTGGATTATTTCCCAGATCCTTGCTTTATAGTCCAGTATGTCCAGTGCTAGACACTCTAAAAGCACAGAACAGATCTGCTGCTGTGAAAAATACATGGTTTAAGACAAATATGTTTATAAATGTTAAACATAGGTAGACATGAATATCCCTTTTCATCCTTTGAATCAGACTAATGTAATACTGTCTCAGTCCAGACATATATAACAAAGTTAAAATGACACTGTGTGACACTGTGGATGTTTTGATGGAGCACAGTCACCTGGACACAGTGCTGTCCTAACATGCTTATATCTCTTAAGGTGTCCTGTGAACTTGGAGCATGGACAAAAGATGCTGGACCTATGTACCCAATCAACAAGAGGCCTGCACAATGAGGCAAAGACATTCAGCATAGAAGCCAAGAGACGTTGTCCAGTTCTGTGAGATTATGAAAGAAAAAGATCATGCTGGAAGAGAAGTAAGACTGAGCGGTTTCATTATGGACCGTCTCGGACAGAATGATCCATAAAGTAACATCGAAAAGCAAAATTCCTTATTTTTATCTGCTTCCGTCTACAGCAATTCCCTACTGTTCTCCCTTAATGCAAGTACCATTTGCTTCCATGATATATTCCTCTTCTTAGTCCCACTCCCTGTATTTATTAACCAGATAATCCATCTTTACCATACAGCCAGTGCCATGAGTGCAAATCCTACAGGTTCTCAAAATGGCTATAAAGTAAAACTCTTTTAAGAGCCTCAGGATGGTGACTGGTTGCATAAAGCAGATTATTCCTGTCTGGGGTTTCCAGGAAATTGTTGTATTCCACTTATTACCTGTCTTTGAAATGAAAACATCAAGATAGTTTATCTCTGAAATGCTACACTCGACAGTATACGAGACGAAAAACTTAATAGCATCATGAATTTCATATAAAATAACAATACATTTTTCCAAGATAGCTTTCTCCCTATTCCACATCATGAAATCATAGTCAATAAACTTATACACCATTGCACCATATAAATGTATTAAAATCCTTGATTGACTGAACTAATCTTTTTTCAAAATAGGCTGTAAATAAATAAGCATGGTGCAGGATACAAACCTTAACTATATGCCTCTCACAAAGAGCCAAGTCCAGTCAGGTTCTGACATTTAAGAACAGTATAAGTGAAATGCTAACAGGCAGAAAGGACTCTTGAAGAGCCCTGCAAAACGCAAGTAATCCAAGCAGTCCTTAATGGTCTTCCTATCTATTGACTATCTTTTGCTGTCACTTAGGTCTCAGCAATTACTTGGTCTGCAGCAGAGCTACTGGGAGGTGTAGATTTAAATTATGCATAGGCATAGAGGCGTGGATTCATTCTACTCAATTTAGGTACCTTGCTGAGATGCTGAAGTTAGAAATCTGGTCACCATAAACTCCATAGTCAATGGAGAAAGACAGAACACTCCAGAGGGTGATTCATCTCTTAAGTGGGCAGAATTATCTTCTGAAGGTCATTGTCCCTCTATATTTACTGCAGACAATGCCTTGGGCAAAGACGTTCTTAGGAGCCTCAGTTAGGTTGGATTAATCCAGAGACAGCATTTTTCTCATGTAGTGAAATAAGTAAATTCACTGAAGTCCTTGAGTTTTCACTGAGTTAAAACACATATAAGTGATAGAAAAAAACAGCTCCATCTATTTTAGGAAGTGGACATAACCATGAATAAGTTGTTCCTTTTAACAGTAGGGAAAAATGGCACATTCCCTGGACATAATAATTTGGGTGTTCCACTAATTAACTGCCAACTACTTCTTCATGCTCATCTTCATGTCCTTCCAGAAGTTAATTTCTGCCAAAACTTTATTTCTGGGACCCAGGTACCTTGATATTGCATCTCATTTCACTGACCTGTAACTCAGCTGGTGCTGCAATGACATATGAAGATAGACTTGGAGCCCCCCATCTCTCCCCCCGAATCAGCCAGAAGAGAGTTCCCTGTCAAGCAAAACTAAGCAGCAAACTCCTGAGCCTGTGGGCTCAACAGCCAAGTTCCTGTGGACTCCCCTGAGTCCAGGGTTTTGCTCAGTGACCCTGCAACAAACATAATCACTGCTGTCATTTTGTCTCTCTCCCACACTCGTTTGTCTGTAATGCTGTTTGTAATTTTCATGTTTTAGTTTTTAAACATTTCATGTAGGGACCCTGCCTGAATATGTCTGTAAATCACCTATCACACAGCTGGTGCAGTAATACAATAATAATAATTAATTAATAATAGGCCTGTTCCTTAGAAGTGTCGAGAACCGGCAACTGACATTGATGTCAACCCCTCTCAGAGGAATCAAGTCATTAATAATAAATAATAGCAGGAAAATAATAATATCACATTCTGTTTTTTCTCACTGCTCTGATGATCAAATCCTTCTTTCCATTTGCTAACTACATGCGTATAGATCAAGTTACATATAGGACATACACCTGCAGTCACGCTACCTAACTCTCCTACACGAGCTCTGGGCTGTCTTCAGATATTTGGCAACTTAGTGAAATTTACAGAGTCTCCCCAGCCTGAAAGGAGACCAGAATTCAGAGTCCTGCAAAGTAATGATGTAAAGGTTAATTAAACACATAGCTAGTTATATAGGATCATTTTAAACTTGTTTTGTTTAAATCCCAAGTAAGCTAATATCCCTACCGCCCCTATCTTCCCGCTCTTGTTAGAATTTGACTACTTTCACATACCGTTGAACTTCCCCCTGCAAATCTGTGCACCCAGCCTGCCTACGGGTAACCTCGCAACCCAATCTCAGGCACTAGTGACGCAGGGAGAGGATTTGTTTCAGGGCTGGCCGCAGTGAACTTTCTCTGCTGCTACACAGAGGACTTCATTTGGGGCTGTCAATCAATCATCTTTCAGGCGTAAAAATCACTTTTGTAACGAAGGGGTTATTATCCACATAATTCTCAGCTCTTCTTAACTGCTGTTTTTCTCAGTCCCTCATGTTAAGTTATTACATCAAAGTTGATTGAAAGCAGTTAAATGGTAATCACTTGATTTTTAACGTTGTTGGAATCTCAAAGGACTGTGTTACTTGTAATTACAGCATTTTTCTTTACTTCACTTTGACTCTTAGGAGACAATGCTTTCACTAGTATTCCTGGTTAATCTGCCTTTAGAATAGCTTTGTTTCTTCAGCTCATCAATTTTCGTAATGCCAGCCAATAAAACACGAAACAGGGAAACTGCACAGTAGTTCCTCTGCTATGCAGCAGTATGTGTGTGTTTATATATATATATTTATTGCCAAGACTGACTAAAACCTATGGGGATTTCTGCATCTTTGTTTACAAACACATGTGTGAATAAAGTCTCTGCTGCCTGAATTTTTAGAAGAATTGGCATTCTTCTACCATGAAGTTAATGAGAACAATTATGAGAATAAAAAAGAAAGGGGGAACAAGAGAGTACCATATCTATTAGAAATAACAGATTACAGTTATGGATATTGCATTAAATTTTGGTTTAGGGTGTGTTTTACAGTGCTTTTGTTGCATTCTATTGTGTTACAAGGCCACAAAATTAATAACTTGGTATCCAGAAGAGAAGCAAGGCAGAGATAGCAGTGTCAAGAGAAGGGAGAATACGACGGTAGCCATGCTTATTCTTGGTAGCAATGCAGAATTCCATCAAAATGCATTTACTTCAGACCCTGATTGCTGCATCTTTGAAAAAAAAAGAAAATAAAATTAGAATTTTTAGGCAGCATATTTTTTCCTTGGTAGCTAGGCATTTGAATCCCTAAACACAGACACATAGTGCCACTTTAGATCCTTCCTGGCTACTTGCACTCCCCATGGGCATGGACCTCTGGTAGATACTATGTTACCTTGTCTCTCTCCTTGTTATCTTCTTGCTTACAGCATGGCAGCTGATGTCTAGGCACTCGAGTCCTATCTAGGGTACCATTTTATCTAGAACAGTGTCTTAAGTTTTTTACATGTCACTTCAATCAAGAAATAATTCCTTTTCACAATAAATTTTCACGTCTCAGAGCAGCGGTATGACATAATTTTGGGATGTGTGTGTGTCCTAGATAGAGTGACTCTATCTGTGCAATTAGAGTTTTTAGGAAGGCTAATGAGAAAGCTAATGGCCCTTTTAAATACTGGGAAATTATATCCTTATGTTCATGAACTAAACTGAAAACTCCATTGCAGAACTGGAGCTGAGGGATGCCCTTTAAAACAGAGGTTATTTTTTTGGTTTTGATCTTCCTCAGCATAAGGATGCTGAAACATCAAGTAATTATGTTAGCAACTGAAATAATAAGTTGCATGTAGCACATAAATGTTGGTTTAAAGCTTTTAATTATTTTCTAAAGGCATGAAAGCCCACAGTTATTGACAGCAGTTGTGGGCCAAAATTGATTCATTTAAGACATATTTGAGAAAACTTGTGAACATTATGTGAGTCCCATAGTAATGCTCACAAATTTTAACCCAGCAGAAAAATTAAATTCTCGCATAAATTAGGATCTGCCAGCTCAATACTTCATAATTATGGCTTGCTTTTTCAACATTGTTCCCTTCTTCATCACCTGCAGAAAGAGTCTTTGGTGTATTGCAGCCAGTATCACTGCTGGAAGAAGAGGAAATTTGTCACTGGTGTTAAGCTGGTCTTTGAGTATCATATAGGCACACCAAAAGTGGGCTGTGAAAACTGAATTGCCTTCCTGATTATTTTGGATATAAGATACAAGTGCAGACCAGTTGTAATAAAGGTGTTGTAGAATTCATGACTTTTGCCAGAATATTTTCCATATAATATATCCTTTCCCTTGGCAAAGGTTGTCCTCTAAACCTCTGGCTCTGAAACTGAATATGAAATGTTTTCCCATGAAATATTGCTGAATTATGTTTTTGTGTTTCTGAACTGCTTTATTCTGTCCCCCATATGCAGTTCTCCTTGAAAAAAAGGTTTTCTGATTGTGGATGTTATTTTCTCTCATGCTTCGTACATTTATACACATAACACTATTTAATTTTTCTTATCCAGTACTTCAGTGGGACTTCTGGTGTGACTGAGGACAACTTGCATGAGTAAGAGCTCTTAGGATCAAAGGCTTTAAAATATGCTGTTCTTCTTAAGTCGCTGATGGCAGTCAGCGAGTAGCACACAAAAAAATGACACAAAGAACTGCTTATGAGCAAGCCTCATTTGAAAGCAGGTGCTGTTGTAGTTATCCAGCAGAAGACTCAGTTCACAAGTTGTCCGCAGACTACAGAAGAAAGAAGGTTTAAAGGATTGTCTCATTGACCCAGCTTGATCTGTGTTTCAAAGGCAAAGCTGGAAGTGTACTACAATGAGCTTCACATATTGATCAGTACAAGGAAAGAATGACATAGCTCAGCCCATGCCATTGTCCTTTTTTTACCTTTTATCTCCTGCCCCTGCTTCTGTTCAAGGTAAAAAAAAAGAGTTGCAATTAGTTCATCTTAAAGAGATTAGACTTCCTACTCAAAATCTGGAAAAGATGCTGAGAAATCACAGGTGTCTGGGAGGGGTGTATTTTTGCTTTATACGTTTTTAGCTTCACACAACAAATAAATATTTCTAAATGAAGAGGAGGCAAGAAAGAGAAGTGAAAAGGCAGTTTCCTTCCTTTTCTCTCTCTCTCATACACACATATATGCAAGCATGCACGTACACACACACACAGAGACACACACTAGTTTTGCAAACTGAAATGAATATGGACATCACTGTGAATAATCTCTCAGCTCCTCGTTTTCCATTTTTGTGGGGATAATGAAATCAATTTAAAAAGACTAACAACAGACTGTTTTCCCATGAGTCAAATCTAATTTTCTGATATGAATGAAGGAGTTCTATACAGCGAATAGTGTGGAGTATTGGAAAAATTTTAATGACCTAGATTTGGGTGGTTGTATTACTCACAAGTGGCAATGTATGAATTATATAGGTCAGTCTCAGCAAAACCAGATGCCTTAGCTACCAAAAGTCCCAATTACAGAAACCAGAAAGAGGAATTAGAGTTTATAATTGGTTTGTAAAGAATCTCTGATGGAGCTGTTGCCTTGTTATTAAAACGGTTGAATGTTGACTCAGCTAACTTGTACGTAATCATCCACCCGATGGAATTTGCATCACCCACATTAGGTCCTTTAGACAATGAAGAGGAACAATTAATTTGCACCAAAGCCAGCATGCTAACCACTTGCTTTCAAAGATAGTTACTAGAAACTCAGTACAATTACATTGGCAACATCTGGAAAAAAAATATGTTTTAAGCTTTTTTTGCCCTAGGCCTCCCACAGCTGCTTCCTATTATGTAGGATGGTCAGGACTTTATTGTGAGTTTGACAGAATATCTTTGAAGGACTAAGAGTAATTCAGACCTTTACAACTGCAGTGAAGGAGAAGAAAGAGACGCCATCACACTTTTATATTACCAAAATCTAGTATGAAGTCACCATCAGATTTTCCTAGACAGGAGTAGAAATGGAATTAAAATCTCCAAAATCTGAAGGACTGCTCCTGGTAGAGCTGGTAGATCCTTATGAAGCTGTGAAGGGAGGGAGGTAGAAAACTTTTCACCATGGTCAAGGTTAAATTGTACCAAGCAGAACTTCAGGTGCCAAAGGAACTTGGTGCGTGAAAACATGGATGGTTCAAAAGCCTAAGGACTATGTACACTTCCATGTCTAGGTAGCAACTAAGTGGAAGGCTGGACGACTTGCATTTGGAGACGTGCCAACGGCCATGAGATGCTCATACCTTTGTGGAGCTATTGCCTGGTCAAAAGTGACCCCAAGATTCTATAGAAAGATGTCTCCATATATGAAAATACTGCCCTATCCATCTGTGTTTTCGTGTGCAGTAAACGTAACAACCTGTGCCAAAAAGCTCTTTCCCATATGTAAAAAAAATATTTTCTTTAGAACCCAGGACTTGAATTAAATGCTTTTTCATTTGGAAGCTTGGGAGTCCCCTTTTTTCCAGTGCCTTATAGTGGTTTCTAGGTCTGCAGGTCCACCAGCCTTGGGACATGAAAACTGTTAGGTTTCCATTCATAATAATTGTATTTGGCTTATTGCTTGGAAGAAAAACAAAGCTATGCATTTCAGTCATTATAAAAGGCCATTATTAATTTATTCTTGTTGTGCTAGAACTTGATAGTCTGTCTGTGTGCTTAAAATGCTTTTGTATCTTTTTCTTTGTTATCTCCTAGGCATGTAATTTAATTAACGCATATACACTGCTTTGAAGATGTAAAGCGATATATGAATGTTTAAACTGCCAAATTAAGGCTTTCATGGGTGAAAATGTGGGGCAGGAGGCAAAAAGTACAACATACAAGCAGCAGTGCTTGAAGGTACTTACTCCTGCAAAGGGCAGGAGCAAATATAATGCCCCAGAATTGCTGTGGGGAGCAAAAAAACAGTGTCAACCATTGAAAAAGCACCTGGCTTTTGTTACCACGCAATGATGAAGAATCAAGTGCCTGCTACTATTCAATTCTCTAGTTCCCCTTTTAATATGATGGATTATTTTTCATAGTGACTTCACCATGCCATCATGGGAATGGGGAAGGGAGGTATCACAGGGGAGCATAAGACCTAGCAGCTTAGGCCTGTATTTTGCCAACTGTTAAAACAGGAAGAAAATGGACTTGTTAGGTTCATGTGAATAAGGTTACACAGATTCATGCCTGTCAGTTAGGGACAGTACTGAGTAATGGATAGGCTACATTATATCATCTTGCTTAGTCAGGGATATGTGTCAGAGTTGCTTTACAGTGAAAGGTCATACTTAACCAAGCTACTTTAGGACTTCAGCTGGGTCGGTAGCATTAGTCCCATAATACTACACTAAAATAACACAACGTCTTACACATGGGTATGCAAAGAGCTGAGTTGAGAGGAATGAACTGGCTGTTAAAAAAAAAAAAGTGGGCTTGAGACCCGGTAGATTTCTGCTAGTTTAAATTAGTTAGAAGCCAATTTTAAGCAGCAAAGATGGAGTCAGTTGTCTAACACAGAAAACTAGTGCCATTTGAAATGCTATATCTAAGTCTGGACTAAAATATGTGGTGCAAGCCCAGTTGGGAACACATGCCCTTCCAGAGCAGCAGCTGAAGCTCAGGAGAGCATTGATCTGCCAGTCCTGACTGCCAGCCCTGCATGGATGTTAGAAGATGTTAGGATGTTTCAGATGGCATTGGCTGCCTATGTTTATGCAACCGAATCCCATCCATGCAGTCAAGTACCACCATTTGGCATCAGAAAGAGTGATAGTGTCATGGCTTCTATTCAATTTCCGTGCCATTAATCTCTCTTCTTCTGGAACCTTTGCATGCAGAATACATCAACCCAGTAACAAAGCTGTTAGTTACAGAGTAGATTTAAAAAGTTAGATTTTAACTACAAGAAAATAAAATTGCTCCAATGCGTTCCTCAGGCAGAATTCCCTACCAATGACTAGCTTAATCTTATTTAGGCTTTGTCAAGCACTTTGCAGTTGTCATGACTTATGGCACCCTGCCCCAAAGTCCAGCCAGTCAACACTGATACCATGTTGTAGATTAATACAGGAGAAACACTTACTTTTCCTCAGCTGGAAATTGTTTGTGCTTTATCGTGATATTAAAATTTGTTACCTGGTTTGGGAAGATTTTCCTTTTTTCTATATGTGCTTTATCTTGTTTTGTGTGGAGGTGGGGAAGAATCAGCAAATCAGCATTTTTATCACTGACTGACACGTTCACTTCTGATGGATTTTACCTTGAACATGTTTATTATGTTATTCACAACAGGATCCCTATTGTGAAGTGGATGAATGTTACTATTCATTCAAAACAGATGCACATTAAGTGACAGCCACTGAGTCATTGCCTTTTATATGTCAAGGAAATCAGTACAAAGTTGGCTATCATTTGACACAATTACATCAGTCACTTTGCAAAGGATAGCTATCGTTTAGTGCCAGCAATACCATCTTAATTTCTACTGTATAGCTTGCTGTTGCCATGGGGTCCTACCTTAGTTATGTTGTTGCTGTTGTTATTTTTACAAGAACCACCAGATTTCATGAAGCAAAACTCATTATCAGCTTTCTTAGGTTGCAGTACTGTATCTCTCTTTATTTCCTTTTCTGATAAACAGAGAACAGGCAGAAGGGTTCATCTTTTATACAAATATGTAAATCTCTGTTGCCACTAGTCTTCCAGTTTTGATTTTCACCCTAATTGCCCTGGGAAAACAATTTAAAAATTTTAGCTTTTTTTTTCCTCTAGAGATGTATAAATTTTCAGATTCTTTCATTATAATAATGAACACGTGTTACAGAAACATATTGAAAGCTGCATATACCTGCCACGGATTTTTTTTTTTCAGTATATCCAAGTAAAATCTATCCTAATCACTGTATCCATTTTTCAAAGGCAACATAACAACAAGACATTTCTGGAATTGCAGTTAATGATGACAGCTGAAAGATATAATAGTGTGTGAAAAAGCCTATATGTAGAGTCACATTGCTCTTTTTATTGTTAGTTCAGTGTATCTTGTATACTCTCGATGAGCCTGTGTAGCCTTAGTTTCTGTAGAGACTTGAATGAAATTAAGGAGGTGCTGTCATGTTGTTACCAGCAAAAGGTTTAGATTTTTCTAGAAGAAAAAGTCCCCTCATGCCAACATATCAGCTTTTACAAAACTCTGCTTTGCTGTCCTGTACAGGATTGAAATTTAACTCCAGTACTTCATAGAGTTGTTTCTTTTTTTTTTGCTTCTGTAGAAATAAAAAGAGAAAAGCATGTAGATGATCTAAAAGTAATCCATCTATATTGCCCACTGCCTGAATAGGTTGACTAATGATAACTGATGATTATCTGCTTGGAAAATAATGGGCAAATTTCCCTTGCTGTAACTTCACTGACTTCAGGCTGCACTGTGTTTTAATTATAGCATGTTCAAACCAGACTCAACAAAGAACTAGTAGATGTGCTAAAGGGAAAAATCCTCCTTTGGTCGGGTGTCAGACTATTACTATTATTTATTTAAGTGCTTCTAACGTGACAGTCTTGACCTACTTGGTCTTTTCTTCTGCTAATGGCTGTGAAATTGAAACAATTCACTTGGCATTTTAGACTGTCATTAAAAAAAAATGCCCAAGAATGCCAGAATGGAGACATTTCTTGCCCATTTATGTCACTACAAGCTGCTTAAAAGAGTTGCTTTGCTACACTGTTCACAGTGAAGAGGACATAAAACCCTCTTGTGACAAATTATTGTACTTGGAGTACAAAACCAAGGTAAATTCCTTTTAGCCACTCTATGATTGGTTGTTTTTAAAGATATCAGACAAAATCTTTAACCTTAGCATCAGTGGAAGGCTTCTTGTTCAGTGGGGTTATACTTGAACTCATAGTGTCCCCCATCACGTTTCCTTAAAAAATAATGAATTGTCAGTTCCTGCAGTGAGAAACTCAGTTGACGCAACATGATCATTGAATAGCATTGGGATGTCTTGTCATCATGCAAGTGTGTTTGGGGAGCTGTACCAGAGAGTAGCAGAGAAAGGAGCTGCAGGTCCTGACTACGACATGAACTTCATTTGAGAGCTTCTGTAGGTCATTTCTCCTGCCTCCCTATATATTTTCTTTTTTTTTTACATTAATTTTCAGTTTTCAATGAAAGTGGTGATATTTGGGGGATTAGGCAAGCATTTTTCAAGTGCTTTATTGATGAAAGACATGAAAGAAGTGTCTATACAAGTGTATGCAGGTCACTGAAGTAAACATTTAACAAGCAAACAGTCTTCAAGGATATTGATGTAAGACACAGACATGAGCATAGGTGCTAAAATCTTCTCAGAAGTGCAAGGAGCCTTATGGGAGGCATCTGTACACAGAGAAAGCAATGACAGAACCCTTATGCAGCTGGTCCCAGTTCCCCCTTTGCTCTCAGCATCTCATCAGACCTCCCTACCTTCCTCCTACACCTTTGTTCCCAGCTCATCCTCTCCATTCACCAGGGTCCCACTAACCAGTACCACTGTAGTCTTTCTCTAGCCGCAGGCTTGCAGATAGTGTTGGCTCCTCCCTTCCCCCTTTCCCAGACTGGTTGGAAAGGCAGTCTGGAAAAGACTTATGCTCTTGGTAAAAGAGCATGGAGAACATGGAGAGAGGTGCTACACTGCTGGAAAATGGACCAAGAGGCCTCTTCTTGGCCATAATTCTTCCTAGCTAGTCCTTCCAGCAGCGGTGGCAGTGGTTACCTTCCCTCCCTCTGGCTGAAGATCCCAATTCCTTGCTCCCCAGCTCTCCAGCATCCACCTCACTTTCTGTTGTAGCCCATGATAGGGTGGAAAAGGATGAGTCCAGCTTCCTGCCCATGCAGTTGCTCCCTGTTTGTCCCTGGGTCTGTGGGCTATCAGATGGGCTATGTTAGTTCACTTCCTCACATCACGTCCAGCAGGGTTGAAGGATTTAGCGCAAGGTGCAGAGGACTAGGCATTATTCCTTTTAACAACCTGGAATAATTTTTCAATTTATTCAAGCTGTCCTCTCTGCAAGTAAACTGAACAATTAAAGGGCATTCACTTATTTTTCATGCACCGAAAGTATGAATTTTTCATTACATTCCAATTCACATTTTTTTCCCCAGCTTCATTAACTGTCTAGTGTGAACTTTATTGTCTACACATTCATACGCTTTAACTAGCTGGTGTGTTTGGGGGAATATCTTGCAGAGTCTGTCTTCTCTTCCTCTCTGCACAAGTCTTGTTATTCTCTGAAATGGAAAAGAGAAAGAAAGAGAAGAATAAATAATAATTAAAAGGCATGTTTCTTTTCAGGCAGCAGCACTCAGCATTCCGCTGCAAACCACGCTGTGTAGGATCTTGTAAACCTTGATTGGAAACATATCATCATATTAAAAATGTGTATATCTCTTCTTTCCCTCCCTCCTCTCCACCCTGAGAATTAAACAAAATGTGGGTTACAAGGGGATTTTGTTCTGAGAAACAGCTGTGTTTTCTGCTAAGGTTACTCTTAACATAGACCCTCAAAGAAGTGAGTTTTTAAGAGCTTATTAAAGACAAAGTTGGAGCAAATAGACTGGCAGGCTATAGTTACATCCATTTCAAGTGAAAAAGACAGCACTTTTCAGTGACTCCTCCGAGGGCGTGTAATGAAAACTATTTGGGAGATATCCCCATCGTGAATGCCCAGCTGCCTAACTCAGCTCTATCGCAGCAGTTCAGGGATGAAATAGAGAGTGACCTGACCCGATTAAACCTTGACAGTGCCCCGCTACCGACAATACGCACGCCCAAAGTGCTGGCCCCGTCCGCAAGCGTGCGCGCACGCTGTTAATGTCTTGGGCTGTGTTTACAAAGTCATTGAAGTCAGCGTGATGTTGGACAGTGGCAGGAACAGTCTATTCCAATCTAATGTACAAAAAGGCTGTCACACAGGAGGAGAAAGATTACATTTAGTTGCAGTGTAGCTGTGAAAGTGGACTATTAACTTCTAATACAGCTCTTTTTTTTTTCTTTTTTTTTTTTAAGTTCTGGGAAGCTACAGAGACACAGCATTAAACCTGTGACTGCCAGAGAAAGGGAGAGCAAGCAGGGGTGGATTTTCGAGGTCTCAGGTCAGGGCACTGTGTCGTGAGTGTTGCCATCCCTCCGGGGCCGGAGACGGCTGCCCTCCGTCCTTGGCCACCTTTTAATGCTAATGCTATAGGGGCTGGTCTCACTCAGAAACCTACGTACCCTATTGAAAGCTTAACCCTACAGACAGGCAGAGAGGAAAAAAGAAGGTTCCTGAATTAAATCCAGGTGACAGCGCTGAGATTTTGGCATTAAATATTTTCCTTTTGGCTGCGCAGGATGATGGCATCTGGCTAATTAGGCAGCATCAGTGCTACAAGGACTTGGACTGTATAAATTTAGCACTCTCGGTCTGGGGCCTGAATCTTGATCTGGGGTTGCGTGCTCTCCTAATATGTGCCTGTCACTGATTGTATTTTTGTTTTTGTGGCTTTGTATTTTACTTAGGTAACAACTTCTGAAGTTTGAAAAAAAAAACAAAGAAATTATTTGTTTCTCAAATGGTCCCTTTCCCATTTCTTAGGTGTTTCATAGTACTGATTCAGGCTTTAATGTCTCTCAGAAGGGAGACGGAGGAGTGTTTAATGACCAAAGGAAGGCCATGCTAACAACACTGGGTTTGTTTTGGACCGCCTAATTCCAACAAGTGCAAACTTCATCAGACTTTAAGCACCTGTCCCTGGAGGCACTTCAGAACAGCAACCTTCAACCACATGCCAAAACCTGAAGTCAACTCAGCTCATTTGGGACATGCATTTTGAAACACAAAGTTTCCCGGCATCCGAAACAGATAGTCTGCATCAAATGTTTCTAAATACTATTTAAAAGAGTAGAAAAGTGTGAAGAAAAAAAATAATTCTGATGTATTATCCTGACAGAGCAATGTTTTAAGAAGTCTCTGATCCAACCCCTCCTCCTAGTCTAAGGTCCACCAAGTAAGAGGTGGAAGTGTCAGTCACGTAGCAAAGTTGCTGGCTTCTCAGATATTTACACTGGCATTGGCTTTTCTTTCTTGCTTAAATACCACTTGGTGTTTTATATGGGGTCTCTGGAATGTAAAAGGTGTGTCTCATTTGCCAGGATTTGATCACATTTTATGAGGTTCATGGTTCCAATGGAGAAAAATTGTACATTTTGGAGTAATTCAATGAAGCTTTGGAGATAGGTCTATAACAACGTATTCACCTGATATCTTTAATATTTATATTACCCTCTAGAGACATCAGCTAAGATGAGGATCTGCAGTAACAGCACATCTACTTACCTGTTGGAAGAGACAAGTTTTAAATATTTTTGCTGAAAATGGTGTTGTTGTCATTTTACTAAGCCTGTGGAAATTAGAGCTAGGACTAAGCACTGAATCCAGATCTTCTGAGTTGTGTTTTGCAGAAATATTATTCCTGTTTACATGCATAAATAGACTGTTTCCACTAAATGTGTAAATTCCCTGAGAACCTTAAACAAGCTGGTGTTTCAAAGTCTGATTCTACATTTCATAGTGAATGTTCAATAAAAAGGAGGAGAAAATGAGAAAAAAACTATGTGATATTAACTGGGAGAGTTTACCTCTCACATTAGTGGAACCTGTCTTTGACTCACACACTGTCATTAATGAATGAATGTTTACGATTTAGGCAAACATTGGGAAGCCAATTTGTAGCAGGGCGTATGGTAAAATGAACAGTTTCCTACATATACTCAGGATGGGGCAAGAGGAGGTTTGTGAGAGCTTCATTCCAGCCAGTGCCACTCAGCCAAGGCCCCTGCCTACTGCAGGGCTGAGCACTTGCTACAGATTGGGATTGATCCATCACAGGGGAATACTATCATCTTTTTGTTTTCATTTGGGTTGCTCAGACATAACTAAGAGCAAAATTTGGGCTGTAGTATATTTATTACTAGAAATAATTGTGGAGAGAAGAAAGTTTCCCTAGCTCAGGTTGAATTTGCAGGCTGGCAGTTGGAGCAACAACGTCTTTGTGCGGGAAATTAGTGAATTTCCCTTGGATGTCTCTGGGGGAAAATAAACACGGAGCTCCCTGAATCCTTACGCTCTTTTAACAAAGTCAGTTTTAGAGCCGAAACACATTTTAACCCCAAACTGGTATAAAAGACCATGCCAAATTACACATACACTATCTGAATAGGGAAGTTGTACTCTAATTGTTGGATATAAGCTTGACTGCCTTTGAATTAACAGTTAAAGCTGTATTCATTAATCTGAACAGGGAAGAGCGGGCAGACTGTCACAACATACCTCAGTTCAGTAGTCATGCAGAGCAGGTGAGAGAATGCTGACCATTTACAAAGTGAAGCAGCTGATCTCCATCAGCCCCATCACTTAATGATGAAGAGAAAAAGGCAACCAACTGCAATATCTGGAGAAAGATTTATGACATATCTGGAAGTCCAGAGTCCCAACAGGCAACGTACAACCTACAACTACCCAGAATGATTAGACTTAATGCTTTACCAACTCAAGAACTACTAAGGACACAATTCATAAATGTATTATGGTCCATTTGCTGTACATACAGCTTCTGGGGAAAAGAAATTCCTTCGGGAAATAAGCATGAAATTTGCTAATTTCAAAGAAAGGGTTGAGAACCAGAATACCAATGCAGAAAGAAAAGGACCTGACCCCAAAACAGGGATAAGGTAAGGTGAGATGTGAATTTTCTCCAAACAGGAGCTGATTAAGGGTTCATAAAACTGGGTTGAACCCAATTTCAGTGCTTACTGAAATTTTCATTTCCTCTTTATGTTTTTTTATTATTTTATTTTCCTGTTTAAGAGAAAGGTTAAGGGTTAACAGATTTGCCACTGAGAAATCTAGATATTTAACTTCCAGATGACATTGCTCTTAAATGGAAATTGCTGTTATGTAGGAATGGTGACATAAAAACTCTGGCAAGTCTTGCTGGGATAACTTAAGATGTTACTGTCCCCAGTTGTCTGTCTTACCTCTCTGCCAGAGGATGCCACTGCCCTCATGGAAATTGGCATAAAGGAATTGCCAGCGCTCCACCTGCTCCACTTTACATTCTGGCATTTTAGTTAAATCCACCTTCATCAGCAGCATGAGCTAAAACCAGTCAAGCTAAGATACTTAAGCTGTGCCTTCTTTTTTTGCAGACTTTATTACTGGTGTGATATCTGCCAGCTGAGAGGTAGGGGTTGGAGTTATTTGAGTCAACAACGTTTTAAACACAGCCAGACTTATAAAAGCTAGCATATAAAAAAATGAGCTTTTGTTTTTGTTTTTGCCTCAGTCTTGCCTACTGACAATATTATGGAGTGGGACACAGCAGAGGCAGCAATTCCATAGATAATCGTTGTGAGAAGGAGCATTCATCTGAAAGAAATTAAATTGTTTCTGCAAGTGTATCTCAACTGGAAGTGTAGTCACAATTGGAAACAGCTTGGAAATTGCTGATCGTAACAGTCTTGTAAACATTACTTTTGAGAGGTCTGTGCTAATGCAAGTTGCTTGTCCAAATCACCTGGGACAAGTCTTCAAGTGACCATTTCATCATGCTACAACTGATTCTCTGAGCTGAAGCAACACCTTTCAGGAGTGAAATATAGAGTGAGCCCTAATAAAACACATAATTGTTTGCAGGTTCCCTACCTGGGTGTTTCTCGTTACCTAGTGAGGAATTCTGAGTGGTACCAGCTGCACCATGCCTCTAGTATTTTTGTGTGAAACTCACCTGGGAAGAATCCAGAATATTGGTGGAAATTACATGTGCTAAAAGACAGCTCTTGGCAATGAGATGAGGAATGAGAAATCTCACATAGGGAAAAAGTCAGTGGGATCAGCCATGTGGAATCACCATTTCTTCAGTACAAATTAAATATTTTCTGTCTTCATTTTCCTTTACAAGAGAGGTTTTGTAAAATTTGCTCTCACTGACGAAAAGTGGTTTATAGTTTCTTGCTGTAGCTGCATCTGAATAGCCTGGAGATAGACTTTATATGAAAGAAAGGAGGTTTTCCAATCTATCTGAATAAAGCACTAGTGAAACTTTCATGAGAAAACCTACACTCCTTCATAAGAAATTTGGATATATCTCAGAAAGATTGCCTGCTTTTGAATGTGGAAATGACACAAGTAATATATACTATACTACTTTCTGTTTTCAGATTAATAGCCCATAGTCAACATGTAGCCTAGGATCTAGTTTCACACACAGAAAAAGTCACCCTCTTTCATGAGGCATGAGGCGTGAATAATCTTCCTTCTTCTTGATATTTTTTTCCCCCTAGTGCCATCCAATTCCACTCCCTAGCTGTAAAAAAAAATAAATATTGAGCTGGGAGGCAGATTTGTTATTGATGCTGTGCCATAGTTAGTCTGGAATACCAAGACTCCAGTATCAGATTTTGTGGACGTTGGATCCACCTAATCACAGATGTGTTGGTATTTTCTCTATGACTTTTCACAAATATCCACTAAAACCAAACTTATCTGCAATTGTCACAATGTAATTCTGTGGTGTGCAGAAGACTATGCTACCTGAACCACATATCTCTGTGGCAGCTCTCTGGGTCCCTACATACTGCTGCCAAAAATTAATGTTTATTTTGATACTTAGCCAAGCTGAGTATTGTACACCTTGAGATGCCTGTGACAAACGTAAGTTCATCTTTTAAACATCCACTAGGTAGTTCAGGATCTCAGTACTTAGGCAATATAAATTCATTGAATTAAAATTAGTAATTTAACTCTTAAACATTCATACTGGAATCAAAACAAAGTACAGGATGAATAAAATGTTGTTTACCTGTTAAATTTGTAAATGGTGTTTACATATTTTTCATACTTGTTTGTATTTCTTGTTTGATTTTTTGTTCCAGAGCCAAATTGACATTTAAAGGTCTTTGTGCATCTTTTTTGACTTTTTCTAAACCAGTGACAACAATTTTTACTTCAGGCCTGTAAGGTGCCATTATGTCTGAAGTGTGCTGACCGAGCAATGTTCACACCATGAAGACAAGAATGGTGAGCATGTCAGGATCAAGATAAAAATAGACGGATGTATTTGCTACTCTTGTGAAAAACAGTTATTTCTGTGAAGATGCGCCTTGGTCTCCATTACATTTCTGCACTAAGGGTACTCATATAGCTCATCTATGAGTTGACAAGACAAACTCAAAAAGAGAAAGCAGTACGTGTGCTTATTCATTTTGAAAGTAAAAGAGATGAGTTAATTTCTTAAGTCAAAGCCTAGGTGCTCAGCTGTACATCATATGTTATCTTCATTAATCTACTGTAACAGAAAAGAAGCAGAGTGGTGAGGCATACTTATTCAAACCTCAGATACACTTCTTGAGCATAATGAGTGAACACAGCCTTTAGTGCTCCCATTTGTATTTCTGCCTGCTAGTTTGAAAGTAGGAAAAGGGGCTGGGCATGCTTACATGAAGACAGATGTGTAAGCATCTGCATTGGGCATTGCGTGATTTAGAAAAATGGCAAATGATGCCAGTGGTATTAGTCAAATCTTTATGTGTATTCCCATGTAATTTTTAGAGATCTAGAAGTAACATGTTGGTAGTTTTTGATTTGCAAACTGAATGGCGAGTGGATGATGGATTCCATGCTGTGCTTGGACACAGTTCCCAGCTCCCTCCTACTCTGTGAGAAATGACTGCAATCATAAACCCACCACGTAATGAAGACTTCAGTAGGAGCAGGAAACACTACCACACCAGGAATTTGCAGGACATCTGGTAAATCAACAACATTATCACAAACATCATGGCCAACAGTCTGAGCTGTAGCAACAGTATATTCATTTTCCAAATGTTCCAACTGAGAAAGCTACTCGGACCATTCCCACTATACACCAGATGGTTGATTGGTAAGCCAATATTTTCTCTATACACAGAAGCTTACTCTTCCATCATTAGGAAACATTTTGCATTGGGATCAGATATTTTATTAGAGACAGGATTTTCTCTGGCCCATGTTCTGCTGAAGAAATATATGTACTGTAGAACATACACACCACAATATGGGCAACTCCAAGATACTGGAAGAAGTGTCTTGTTCATTTAATCTGCTGCAGTCCACAGACAGATGAGAAACCTCTGTGACAAACTGCTCCCCTTTTCATTTTGAATGATGGTAAACATATTTTAAGTGAACTATAATGCACTAAATTGTAATAAATATGACACAATATCAAGTCCATATGAAAATGAATCAGTCTGTAATATAGAAGGTCCGAGAGCCACAAAACTAGTCTGGTGATATAATAGCTCAGGCTAGTGCTTAGTGTACGATAATTTAGGCTCTAAGTAATTAGCATAGCACAATTTCAAGTGCCTTAGTCAAGCAAAACTCTCTGCAAAATCAGTGGAAGTTTTCCCTTACTGAATATGTACTTCTGATAAAACTTGAGAATAGAAAGCTGAATTGACTTTGTGTGTTGACTTTGCAAAGTGCTATTCAAATTGTAATAGTGACTTTGCGTAAAGACAAAGAGAAAAATCCTTGCATTACTAAAACTTCCAGTCTTATTATTAGACTGATAATAAAGGTTTTGATGTAGACATTTGTTTGTCTTCTCTTTATCTGTGTTATAGCTGTAAATCACTGGATGGGTTCCTAGCTCCATTAATTCAAGCTTTGTAAAACATCCAAAAAAAGGCAGGAATTTCCTTAAAGGCGTCCCAGTTTGATATTTGTTTCTTCTATGAAACCGAAGAAAAATATAGTATTTATATGTGGTGCAGGTGGTATGGCCTATAATCATGATTACCTGGTATACTTTTAAAAACGTCAGGCTACTTTTTCCTTGCAACTTCCCCAAACTCTTACTGTTTGACCCCAATATTTCCATGACTGTGTGTACGTCGACTGCTCTTTTTGAGGAAATATCAGCAGCAACAGCAAAACTTCTGCAAAGGGCTAGGAAAATAAGTTGCCTTGTTATTTTTGAATTCTCCTAGAGTTTATCAGGTGAATTTTAGTACTATATTCGAGCAAAGATATGAAATTAAGCAGCAGGATTAACCTAGATGTTGGGAACGTGTCACTTGCTTGGTTCTACATCCATAAATAAACTCAAGCGAGACTTAGTAGAGACTGAAGGCTACATTCTCTGAAGTGTCCACACCTTGTGAGTTTTATTGATCCAGATATACAGAGGGTGAGCTGGATTTTTCCTGAAACTCTTCTTCCTAGCAGTTACAAGTGCCAGGCTGGTCATTGGAGCTGGATGATGTAGTGACATATTTCAGTCAGCGCTCACACACATATGCATGTTCACTCAATAAAATATCTGAATAGACACCTATGTCCTTACACATTTTACTCAGAACCTATGCTTCCTTTCAGCTTCCCAAATTTTTCAACTTCTCCACTTCATCTCTTTAAACCCTGATTGCACAAAGCCATATTCATATGCTTAACTTAAGAACAGTAATTCCACTGAAGCCAACAGAACTCATGTATGTAAAATTTTAAGTATGTTTGCAGGATTTAGCATTAAACTTTAAGTCTGAGATCTCTGAATTTGGAAGTGTAAGAGCTTCATGACCTTTCAAGCATGGATTATCCCTATTTTCTACAGAAATAGTGCTGAACATACTGCTTGTGTTTAGGAATAACAGCGGCTCTCTAGGGGAGTGCTGGCCTCCTTTGGATGGAAGCATGGTATTATTTTGGTTGCAAAAGGTGAATAACAGAGACAACACAGAAGACTTTCCAGCCTGGATAAGTCAAGACAAAGTAGTTCAAATCCTGGTCTCAATAAAGTAAATGGCAGCTATGCCCTGTGACTTTAACTGTCAGTGAAGAAAAACGACTGTGTAATTGCTAAAATCTGATACTGAGCTGGTAGCAAAGAGATTGCATTTCATGGTTACAGAAACGTTTGTGGTTTGTTTTTTTTGTTTTTTTTTTCTTCAAAAAACCCCAAACAAAACAACAGAAAAAGATAGACCAATGCATTAAAACAGGATTTATCAGAAAGAGTTAATTCTGGTCATAGTTTGCTTAAAAAAAAAAAAAAAAAAGATATTTAATATACTTTTCAATCATGTCAACTGAAATGCAACTTTCCCCAATGATAGACTTGCCTACATCTATCACAAGGTAAACAATCTGTGCTAAAAGCATAAAGACTTATTTTTCCTTTATTCTTATCTCAGTGAAACAGTCCACTGACAGAACTGCCTTTTGTCTGGAAGAGATTTGGTCGTGTTTCACCCTAAACTAATGCAGAAATAGAGGCGTATTAGAGAAGTTTTGACTGCCGGTGGCAGTGGAATTCATTGCCCATTATTTTGCTCTCTAACAAATAAACAGAATTTACTGTTGCCAAATAGCTACATGCAGATTTGCAATTCCTTAAAAGTAACTTACTTATCAGCTTTGTCAAGAGTTAAAAATTCATTAATGACAGGCGCTTGCAGAAAGAAAAGGAAAAAGGATAAAAAGGCATTAACCTAGGAGACTTCATTTTGACAAAACTGAGTGATAGGAAGCAGTATTCCTGGAGGGATGATCATCCAGCTGTTGAAACTCTAATGCAAGAAGTATGTGGGAGTTATTAAGGTGATTAAGGTGTAACTTCAGTCTCAAATCAGCGGGGTGGTACTTTTAGTTGGGGGGGGGGGGGGTTTGGGTTTGCTTTGGTCTTTTACAGATTGGGG
>NW_015094510.1:11479683-11568491 GCF_001431845.1 Calidris pugnax | reverse complement strand
TTTTGGGTGGGGGGGGGGGGTTGTTTTGGTTTGCTTTAGTCTCTTACAGAATTGGGTCTCTTCATACCAGAATTCCAAGAGTTTGGACAGGTGATGTGTAAACAATATCCAAGGCAAAGTTGTCACATCTTGACGTCTGACAGTTGGAATCTTTCTCCAGTGACTGAAGTCTGGAAGAATCAAGATGGAGCTGAACAACCAGGCTCTTCTTGCAGCCCCTTGCATGAGTGTGAATTGTTCATAATAGCACATCTAGGGGCATCCTTAACTTATGGAACAAATTTATTTGGCTGATGTCAGTCATCCGCAGAATGAAAATACATTTACATTCTTCTTCAAGCCTTTTACATCCTCTTAAAAAACATAGCTTATCTGTCTTTTGGAATCTCATTTGGCTACAAATGGTATGAGTCCGTTCTGATTTTCATATTGTACAATAACTTTACTTGTACATGGTCACTTAGCAAAGTAAAAAGAGTAAAAATTCCAGTTTGGTAGTTTTATATTCCATTTTTTCAGGTATTAAATGATCAATCAACTGTAGGTAAGTAAGCTATAGCATCACAACGATACAAATTTTTAAAAGACTGGAGTATTAACATATCATGTGCATGACAGATTTGGCTAATCATCTGAATATATTTATGTAAATATGATGTGCTCTGCACTGGAAAGAGCAGAATAAATTTAATGGAGCCACTTCTTAAATTTAAAAAGTAAATTTGTGTCAGTAGTATAGTAATAAAAAAAATTCGATTGCCTTGCCACTCCCTGTAACCAGAATATCATGAAATCGAGTTGCATGCCTACCTTTGTCTTTAGCTTAATTACAGCTTTTGACACCTTCTTAAAACGCTCCTTATTTCTAGCCTTTCACCTTCTCCTGCAATATCTTAATTACTCTTTCAAAAAGAAGATTAAGTATGACTGTCTTGACCTCCTTCTTTTCTCCCCATTCCTCACACTCTTCCTAAAGCTTCATTACATTTCAGATCATATTTTCATTTTCGGTATTCTCTCCTTTTGCAGGGATTTTGATTGTTCACTGTTGGTTTTCCAGTTACTTCTCTGGCTGCTCTCCCACTACCTTAGTGAAAAACAAACCCCTCTCCTTTCCTTTGTCAGATGCAGGGTTTTGTTAGGGGCTAATATCCCTTTAAGACATCAACTGAAGACAAAATTTCATTTACTACTTTTACATCAATCACTCTCATATCAACATCTTCATTGTCATCTCTCTCTTCATCAAACTCGCCTTCCTTGTCTCCCTTAAGACTTTCTGTATGTTCCGCCTCCCTTGAAGTGTAGTAGAAATAAAAGCTAATTCCTTACCCTTCTTCTGAAACCCTGTCAGCCGCCAATTCCCTGCTGGTGCCGCTAACAAAATTCATTGACATCTTTTGTAACTGTGGAGGTCATTTTAGATGCTCCTTTTCTCTTGCTTTGCACACAAGAAAGCATCTCTCCCTGTGTATCGATGCCACTGTTATTGCTTCTATAAAATGTCTAAGATCCTTCTCTTTCTGAACAGACATTGAAAATGCTCCTCCATTCACACAATTTAAACAGTTTTGGTTCTTGTTATCTCTTCCTTGCTGGATTCCTTAGGAAGCATATAATTTTTTTCCTGCAAAACCTGCAATCGCAACATTTTCCTCTATTATTTTCTGTGTTTGGGTCCTATTGACTCACATCATTGGTTCTCTGCTTCTCTGTCTGCTTAAGCCTTTTGTTCTCCTAATCCTTCCTGAATCTAATCTCATCCCAACTTTTAGGGCAATGGTGGAGGAGCAGTAAACACGTTGCTTGGATATAGCAGTATTAGGTTTGTACGTATAGCTGACATCCTAGCATCCAGGTTTCACAGCTTAAGGGTGGGTGGTAGAACCACCTGATGAAAGAAAGCAAGCAGGCACTGAGAGAATAAGATACGCCTTGAATATTATTTTTACAGAGGTGTTATTTTTCAATTCAGATAGCTAACTAAAGGAGCAAATCTAACGTAAACAACAGTTTTCTAGCTGTTGTAATTCCCAGCTGGATAGGTAAATTTTCCCCATTTTACGTAGTTGATCCCCGGGCATCTAATTCAGCTTTATGTGTTACACTGCCAGAACAAGATGTCTAAACCATTCTGCTTAAATGTTGAAGTTAATCGCACTAGATCTGCATTTTTAACCTTAAGATCTTTAGAAATAAGTATTTAAACACTTAAAGACCCTTCTTGAAAAACAGCCTAACAGCCTACCTTTTGGAGTTGTGCTACCAGGCTGCTTTCATTCCTCTCCTCTCATCTTTTCAGAACCATTTCTTTTCCGACATTTCAGCTGCTTTTGTCTGAAACTGGGCTTTTAGGCAACGGGCAGAAATGGGCACAGACATCCAGAGATGCTTTCCAAACTGAAATGGGGTAGTTAAGGTAGGAAGCAAGAATCGATAGAGAGACAATTAGTTTAGACTACACCCCTATCTTCTAGACAGCTTAAGTCAGATGAGTTAGATGAACATCACTCTGAGACATTACAATTATTTCAACAGGGCATTATCTGAAGGAATTAATCCAAACCCAAGAAGAAATATAACTCCATTACTATGGTAATGGTTCCAACTCCACTAACGTGCTTTGTTTCCCCATGAGCTTTGGGGTACCTCTGCTATGCCTTGTGCCATACGTATACTGACTTTCTGGCTATGACTCTTCTAGCAGAATAGATTGGACCAACGCACAAGATGCAGGCACTGGTAGCTAATTCTCTATGCTGTTTAACAGGTGGCATTTTGGCTTAGGCTTGGGCACTTCCTAGACAACACTCAGGGAGGGTCTGTTCCAAACAGGCAGTGGTGTATCTTGTCTTCAGGACCAGAGAATGGTGCTGGATCCAATTTAATGATATACTCTGCTGCTAGCATAGCTGGCCTTTCACAGCACAACATTTGATAGATGCACTGTTAGTAGCCTTGTAAAATTTCACCACTGGACACTACCGAATATATCACTGTCTTTGACAATAGACAGATCCCTTTCCTGTGGGGAAGGGAAAAACAAGATCTTGGTACTCTTGCACTGGCCTCAAAATTCACACACCATAGCAGCAGAGGATTACTGATGGGAATGAAATATTGACTGTTTAACAGCTGCAACCACACTAGCACATCTTAGGTTTAAGGTGTGGTATAAGTAATTTCCCTGAGACTCTGAGGTTCCTATTGAAAACTTTAACGGGAGCTGGGTCTGACTTAATATTCGCAGGCTAAGATGTAAACCCTGTGATGGCTAACTAGGAAACAACATGCAGCAGCATGACCAAATCACCATTATGTGGTCTTCTCGCATCTCAGCTCTTGCTGTCGTTAGAAGATATGGAATTTTGTATCTAATTGTCACCTTTTCTTTTTTTTCGTGAGGGAATGTATTTGGGGATGATGATTTTGTTATGAGACTGCACAGCAGAGGAGGGAGGAGTGATAAAATGAAATTACATTCTTTGGAAACCAGGGGAGAACAGTGAGTTTCTCTTATTTAGGACTGAGGCAAAAAGGCAAAATTGATCCCCGATCTCTCTCTAAGCGTCACAGTCTAACCTGATAAGGAGTTTTAGGAAGTCTCATTAACTCAGTGCTCCTCTGACTAATAACTTTTCTTGCAAATTGCTTAGCTTGTTTTGCTAAACCAAATGTGAATAACCTCCAATAGAGTCGTTTGGAAGGTAATTCTAACTGTCTTTATTTATATTTGTATAGATTGGCTTCATGGCAGGATCTCTTACAATAAAATGCAGCATAATAACTATCTACTAATGATACTTTGACTTGAAATATCGGCAGGAAGTTTAAATTGGTAACCACCTATTTTTAGCAGAAATAGATGCAAACAGTTCACAAAATAAGCCCCAGCTGTAATAACAAGAAAAATTGACATAAACCAAATGCTCACCACGGGTGAATTTCCACCTACACTTCACAAATAGAATGAGATCATAAACAGTGGGAGGCTGGCCTGTCTCTAATTTTAATTGTTTTATTTTTCAGTTCAGAGCCTGATTAGATTGAGAATGGTAGGCAGGTATAATTTAATTTTAGCACTGACCCCCTACAGGATGGATTACAAAAGTGATGAGCCCTAGTAAGAATAGACTGTTTAGTAGTTCATGTGCATGCAAAGAACTTGTTACACGATTTATCTTCTGCAACTTCTGTTTGCAGTGAAACTTCAGTTTGAAGTGAAGTTCACCAATAACATAAATTGACCACTGATATAGGCATACAGATATCCTTCATGGATTTCACAAAGTGATCCAATGAAGTTTTCCCTTAAATACTGTGTGACATAATTATATAATTGGCACCATTTTATAAGCAGATTGTGGACACATTTTATGGATTGATAGGAGAAATAAAGTATGGAAACAATAGTGACTCCATAGTTGAAACTGAAATGGGACTTCCATTGTAAATCTGATTTGGAGCCTTCATTCAATTTTGTACACAAAGACCTACCTGTCTGAAAATGAAGCTCGCCTAAGATTTTTTCTACTAAATGTCAAAATCATTTATTTATTTATTCCTAAAGCTGTTAGAATAAAACCCATTGCTTGTCTTAACTTAAAAGTAGGGAGGAAAGCAAGCTGTTTCTGTTTAAGGTGCAGTGTTTACTACAGTTACAACAGTCTTCTGATAGTTTTTTCTTCTGACAGTTTAACAGTGACATGTCAATACTTTCACTGGATTCTCAGAAACGATGATACAATATTAGCTCTTCTATTCCATCACATGCTTAACTCAATACCTTCACCATTCGGTACTCTCCAAAGGATAAATCCTTCTTGTAGACCTTAGTAAATCTATTGAAGGTCAAGGGGTGAGTGAAGAACATGGAATGTATAGAAGTAATAAAAAAAAAAAATGTGGAAATTCATTAGACCAGCAGCACTTAGAATCATAGAACCGTAGAATCATAGAACCGTCTAGGTTGGAAGCAACCTTTAAGACCATCTAGTCCAACCATCAACCTAACTCTGATAAAAACCCATCACTAAATCATGTCTCTAAGCACCATGTCAACCCATGAATACCTATAAGGATGGTGCCTCAACCACTTCCCTGGGCAGCCCATTCCAATGCTTGCTAAACCTTTCCATGTAAAGTTTTTTCCTGATATCCAATCTGACCCTCCCCTGGCGCAACTTGAGGCCTTTTCCTCTTGTCCTATTGGCTGTAACTTGGCAGAAGAGACTGAACCCCACTTCTCTACAACCACCTTTCAGGTAGTTGTAGAGAGCGATAAGGTCTTCCCTCAGCCTCCTTTCCTCTAGGCTGAATAACCCCAGGTCCTTCAGCCTTTCCTCATAACACTTACTCTCCAGACCCCTCACCAGCTTGTTGCCCTTCTCTGGACCTGCTCCAGCACCTCAATGTCTTTTTTGTGGTAAGGGGCCTAATACTGGGCACAATATTCGAGGTGGGGCCTCATCAGTGCTGACCGATCACCTCCTGAGTCCTCCTCACCACACTGTTCCTGATACAGGCCAAGATGCTGTTGACCTTCTTGGCCACCTGGGCACACTGCTGGCTCATGTTCAGCCAACAGTCAACCAACACCCCGAGGTCCTTTTCTGCAAGGTGCTTAACAATTGCCATTTTGCAGGTGCTTAACAGTTCAAGATCCTGCTATGTGTGTAAATGGTTTTTGCATTTGAAAACAGGATAAAACTGTACTAAGCATAATAACTAATGTGACATTTTTTGATTTCCCTCCACTTTTCACCTGCTGAGCTCTGGGCTTGAGCACATGAATGATCTCACATCTACCATCCATACAGAATCTGTCTGCAAAGAATGACTCAAATACTGCTTAGAATTGTTTTAGAATTATAATTATTTCAATTAAAAATCCCCAGGACACCTTAACAAACTACAAAAAGGTAACTAAAGTTGTATTATTTTCATAATAGGACAACTTAACAGGGTGTGCTCAAGAGTGGAGATTGAAGGAAGTGAAGACCCCAGAATATGCCCAATACCCTTCATGCATTTGCAGCACAGCATGACATATTGTGTATGTCAGCTGGAAATAATTTCAGATGGTGCAAGGGATCTGCAGAGCTAAAGCACTCTATAGTTTGACTAATCTGCCGATGTCTCACATAAAACCTTTGGCAGAGCTGCTGCCACAGTGCACAGATATATAAAAAAAAAAAGTGTTCTGGAATAAACATAAGCTGTTTTACTTTCTACATTTACAAGTCACTAAAAAGAGTTTCTTTTCCTTTAGATCACAAATTTTATTAACTTGCTTACCTACTGCTATGTGACTTCTATCAGTGCCCAGGTCTGAATTTTCTTCCGCTATTGTTTCCTCTTGTACTCCTTGGTTTTGCATTTCCACAGTAAACAACCCTGATTTCACCTCACAGATTACTTGGCAGAGAGAAATGAGAGTGATTTTATGCAATAGCAAAGCTAACTTCTGTAAACATTTGGCTTCATCTGAGATATTTCCATATCCCAAATACACAGCTATCAGAGCTGTATTAAAGGCTGAATACATTGAACGAGAGCTGAAATGTAAAGATGAGGTTGACAGTATGCTTGAACTTGTACCTTTGGGGAAATAAGGTCCAACATCATAAATTAAAGATAGATTCAGGCTACATTTGGAATCTCCTTGGAGACATGCCTTCAGCAAAGAAATGGAGGAAGCCCTGCATGAAAGCCTTGGAGGGGACAGGGCTGTTAAGAACTTATAGTTATACAAAAAAAGTGGGGGCTAAAATATGCATATAAGTTACAGTAGTTTATATTCCTTTACACCTGACTTCTTTAAAAAGTTCTTTCAATGCTCCACTGATATGTAAATGTGTCCCTAATGGTTTTACTGAGATTCTGAACTGGTGGCTGCATTAGGCTTGTAACTTCTGGTTATATACCACTTTGGATTTGGCTTACATTCTTAGTGGTTGCAAATCATCCTTCCTCTTGATGTGTTCTTCATTAGCCCTACAGTCTTGGTCTTTTGATCCTCCAGAGATCCTTTGGAGTATATGGGCAACCCCATCCCACCTAGCTTTCCTCTGGGCAGAGAGAGGAAGGACAGACATGGTAGTGTGGCCATGAACCTCATGGGAGGGAGGGAGTTCTGCTGCCCAGCCCTGGCTGCTGGGATATGTTCTTAATACAGACCACAGCCTGAAAAGGGACAGCAGCAGCAGACAGATGCAGCGATTTCAGCAGAAAAAGAAAGGGACTTAACTGAGAATCTCAGAAGTTGTGAGAGCTCTGGAGGAGAGGGTGCTGAATGCTGCTGGAAGACAGTTTTGCTCACACATGACATTGGTAATGCATAGCCCTTCTGGGGCAAGGCCATGCAGGGGTCTTCTGGGGTGACTCTTACACACATGTCAAGCCAGAACTGGTCACAGGGTTCAAGGAGGAGGGACTGAGTTGCCTAGCCAGGCAGCAGGCATTCTGGGGCTCAGTTGACCTATGAAAGGAGCTGGTAGACCACTGTCAGTAGTACCTCTGTTCAGAGTGGCTTATATTTTGCTGCAAAATTGTTCCTTCCCCTTCAGGAAAGATAATTGCTACCATAGGATACTGTAGCAACCTCTGCTCCAGGCATCAGCCTTCACGCAGCTTTTGTTTTTGAAAGTGCTATAAACATGCAAAAAATAACCTTTGGACCTGAGGAAACTGGGCTGGTAGCATCCTGTCTGTTTCATGGGGCAAAATTTTGATCAAAATGATTGATTATGTCAGGTAGTAAAGCATGCTTTGTGCTCTTGTTGTCTAAAAGCAAGATCTTAATTCCTAGCTTGCCCTAGTGCTGCTAAAGGATACCTCATTTAGGATTTTATTTATCCTGTTCTTTAGGGACTATTTTTCTAATGAGTTTTACAAAGGTGGATTTTACAAAATTATTTGAAAACACAAATTTCTTGTTATTTTGGGACTGTTACTAGAAATCTTCTTTCTCTGCCATAACAAAGCTGCCAGTGAATCCACCAGATCATTCCCTTGCTTCTCCTTCTGAAGACTTGCCTTGTTCAAGCTGAATTGCATGACTGACAATCTCAGCACATCTGTGCTCTTTTAAATGCTGCAATATGCTATTAAAGAGAGACATTCTTTCTGCTGCCACAGCCACATTTAATAAGGCCATGGGAGACATTCAGAAATAGGCAATGATGTTGATTCCTAGGTGGTTTTTTTTTTTTGAGGAGGAAGCAGAGCGCACCTAAAGCATTGCTGATTAATTCCAACAGATGCCATTTTCCATGGAGGTACCCTACACCCAGCGGGCATCCTAATAATAGCAGCAAGAGACTAGGCCAAAGAACGAGGGAAATATTCAACCCATACAGCTGTTGGACAGGTTTCCACATTTGGTTTTACAGTTCTCCTTTGTAATTTTTCAGAAATAAAACCTTACAGAGTATGGCAGCGCACGCTCTACATGCTGCGTTATATCAGTTTTTTGACTGTGAGTAGACTATGCTTATTTCATCCCAGATGAAAAGCATTAGATTTTCAAAAGAGAAGTTGATTTTAAGTGTGTTCATTCTGCTGGGGGAACTTTTTATAAAGCCAGGCTGAACAACTTGCAAATGTGAACTGAGTTTCCTGTCTTTGGAACTCAGCAGGCCAAGTCTGAATCATATTTTTCTGCAAGTGATAGCTTTAAAAGAAAAGTATCTGGGCTTTCTGTTTTGCTGTCCTTTTGTCCCATCGTTAAAGAGGTCTCCTTCAACCTCTGCGACACAGTGGTAGGAGGGAGGTGAGGTACAGTGGTGTCGGCGTGAGGCAGGGGGCCTTGAACTCCAGCTTTCTAATCCTGCCTCTGAGAGAAATCAAACCAAATTAAAAACATCTCCGGGCTAGATAGTGCATAACGTCACTGCTTTGGCTTAGAAGTAGTGCTGAGGTGTGCAGCCCAGCAGGAGCTCCTGGAGGCAATGTGCTGTCATTCAAACCAGCACGGATGCTGTGGAACTCCAGCGAGCAGCCTGACATGGGGCTCTGAGGATGGTATGTGCCCCTCTGTCTCCGGCAGCAAAGCCGCAGCTGCTTCCTCCACACCTTTGGAGAGGGAGCAGCATGTGTTTGCCCCAAAACACTGCATCATGCCCAGTCCTTTCAGCACTTTCTGTTCCCTTTCCATTTTCTCATCCCCTGCCTTTATCTCCCACTGACCTGTCAGTGCTTAGACCCAGGCACAGGCTTACAACAGTGCATACATTGCCCTAGAGTTTCAGCTTCTGGCTCAGAGCTTCTGCCGTGGTAGAAAAGCCCAAAGTGCATCTGAGGATTTGGACTGAAAAGGAGGAATCAAGCGAGTCACACTCCCTTGATCTGTGTTTGTTTGAGTGCCTGGCTGGTACCCTTGGGAACATGAGAGCGGGCTGCAGGCAAACAGCTTTAACTAACTTAGAGCAGATGCCAACAGCAGCAAGGGCAGCTGGACATTGCCAGTGCATGAGGAGACCTTGGATGCTGCCCAACAAGAAGTTCTCTCCCAGTGGTATGCCACTGGAGGATCCCCGTCAGCTTGGGTGATTCTTTTGCATGATGGCTGCAGCACAGCCAGGATCCGAGGCAATGTGTTAGCTCTCCTTTTCATCATTATAATGCATTAGACTGAACAGCTCTAGGACACAGCTCTAAGATGCAAGAACATTATGCTTAGGTGTTATGTTTAATTCATGCATGTGCTTGCAAATGTGACAGGCAGGTTTCATTGTCAAAAGGACAATGACGTTGTGCTCTGAGTTCTAATTGGAGAGCAATAACCTGAAATGCTCATATATGTTGCATATCTACTGGCAAATTTCAAAGGCTATGGGTGCTTACTTCTACTTACAAAGGTTTAATTGGCCACTACTTAAATGGAAATCAGGGTATGTAAACAGATATTTGCAAGAGTAGGTTCAGCTCTGTACTCATTTGAGTTGAGTTGCTGTGCAAGGTAAATAAATCTAAGCACTTCTAAATATAGAAAATGTGATATGTTAGAGTGCAGGAGGGAATAGAAAATATTTAGGAATCTATTTCCCAGATTAGTTTAGAGAGGAATGGACACTTGTCCCAAATTGAAACTCTGCTCTAAACTAAAATAAATAAATAAATAAATAAATAAAAATAGTCTGTCATGGATTAGAATTATTAAATTTGGGATACAACTTAAATACATGCATTTTCATATATCTAGTGCTGGCTGTAAGAAAAATTAGAAGGGTCAAAGAACACAGGCTGTGTTTTGCTATCTTTATTTTCCTTGTATCTGAATGCAAGTTCAAATTGCTCAGCAAATTAATTGCTACGCGTTGTTAGTTGTGAGCAAAATTAGCAGAATTTGGCCTATTGCAACTACTTCTAAGTAGAGTCAGAAGGTCTTTATGATATTTCAAGAACAAATTTGCGAAACTTAAGAGACCGGATTCATTCACAAGATAGAGATGAGCCTCTAGGATTGAGTGTTTGATTGAAACTCTGAAAATTGCCTGTTAATCACTAATGTTGATATAGTGTCAGCGGGTGGGAAAGTGTTTGTTCATACTCCTTTTTCTTTACTTCTGTATTTTCTGCATACAGTTATTTAGATGAATCTCTCCTAGAAAGTGGTTATGTTTCCTCGGCTCCTAATTTCCCTCAGAGCTTGCCCTGGCCTGGTATATACATTCTTAACATTTAGAGCCTGATGTGTAAGTGGAAATTGACTTAAAAACAACATGACAGAGTGCAGGTTAGCCAAAGTGATTTAAAAAAATAAATGGGTACAACTTAAAAATCTACAGCCCTGGGCCATTTTGTCTCAGCAGCTCTTTCATTATTGCAAGGCTTGTCTTCAGGGGCTTTCCCTATGAGCTGCCATGACTGAAGCTGGATGCTAAACAGTGACAATTCTCTGAGAATTTCCTGGTGGAGGCAAGTGTAAAACATCTTCCCTTCTGCCTGGTGGACATAACGGCCACTCCGAGTGGAAAGAAATTAGGGGCTTGCTTTCTGCTGTTGTATTTATATCCAGAGATATAAATTTTCCACATTTTTGGTGCTCAGAGAGTTCTGTTTAAAGCTGAGATGTTACTAATGAATTAGTTTGATGCCTCTGAGGTCGGAACTAATTTGTTATCAGTTATTTTTATGGGGGTCAGGGAGATGTCTGTGCTTGAATCAAGGGGGCACGAGACACTGTTTTTGTACTTACTAAAACAACTCCCATTATGTGAAGAAAATCTTTGTCCCTTTCCTCTGCTTTTTTTTCATAAGATTTTAAGTAATTCACATGTAGACTCAAGCTCCATCCATTCCTACTGGAAATCTAAGAAACATTGTTTTCCCAAGCAAACTTTGTGAAAAGAAACCCACATTTTATCATGTGTCTTTGACTCTATTTTCAAATCAGATTTTCAGAGACAATTTGGTATTTCAAAACCTGCTTTGTAAAAAGACTTACTAATAAGGCAAGAGTATGTTTTGCCTGGCTGAAAAGCAAGGCTCTTAATTTTTAATAATGAAAAACTGCAGCATAAGTCCATAAAGATAGATTTAACCATTAGAATAACAGTATGGAGGCTTTAGAAGCCAACAGCCTTTTAAAAATTCACGCTTAGTCAAATTTGTTTGGTTATTCTATGTCCAAATGAAGGCTCCCACTTTAGAAAGATAATTTAGTATGTCTTATAATAATTTACTATGTCTTCTGAGGCACTACCCAGACATTTAGAATGAGGCTGGTACTTGAGGAACTTGCTGAATCAGGGTGAGAAATAGAAAGTGGGTTGCAACGCATTGCATTAAGTGTATGCAGAGTCTGTGGCAACACTGAGAATGTTTCTTATAAGATTGAGCCCTCTTCTCTCCCTCATTCACCCATTAAAAACAGAGGAAATGTTATTATGCTGCAGTCTAATTTTCCAATACACTTCACAAAGCGTTTATATGATGTGTTTCTTACCATTTTAACCTTTCTGAGCACAATAGGTACCGCCATTGCTCTCCTTTAGACAAAGTCTTGCTAGTATTAAACACACAAAAGAAGACAAATTTGCGTCCCTTCTCAAGAAATAAACATGGGAGCCTAGTGAAAAGCATTAATACACTCTCAATTAGCACACTCATTAAGAAGTGTTTTGAGCAAACTAATGAACTTTTTGCTTCTTGCACAAGATTAAATTTACAATGGGAAATGAGTAAGTAGAGATGGTGCATGTCACTGAATTATAGAGCTCTGTGAATGGTTCTAATAAAAACCATTTTCCCCCTGCTCAGAAATGATGGAATTTATTCTGCTGAACTTGAATAATAGCATTCGCTGTAATGCACTCCTTAGCCCTCTAAGTGGCTAGTAAAAATTAATCTTCAACAGCAATGAGCAGTACCGAGGTGATTCTTCTGCTCTAAGATTGAATTACTTAGATTTTAAGTCCTTGTAAAATGGAACAGAATAAGTTACATCCTGTTTACCAGGTGTTTCAGGAGGAATCAGCATGAAGGCACGGAAATTTAGTCATCAAAAAATATGAAGGCATGCTGTGAAAAACCAGGGGGACTTTTAATTCATAGCATTAATTTACAAAGGGTGGTTTTTTTTAATTATTATCCTTTTGTTTTATTGTAATAATAGAAAAAAAAATGAATATGAAGCAATCACTCTCAAGCATTTCCCTACTGCAGTTACTAATATAGTCTAACTTTTGGCCACTTTCACATCTTCTCTTAAGGAAGTTGAGGGTGATCGTAGTCTCTTGGATCTGTACTGTAATAATAGTTTAGAAATGCTTGTCTTCTCAGTGCATGGAGCTTAAAACACCTCTGCTCCTGACCTAGGCACTTTTGTTGAGGTAGGTTGGATGAATCTGACTTAATGCAAGGAGCAGAGGACAAACCATGTTTTTGGGTGACCTCCTCCCATGGCACACTAAAATAATGACAACTAGGCAATATACAGTGAATGCCAAGGAAAGCTGAGACCAATTCATCCTGGAGCTAATGGGATAATGAAATTATTTGTATGGATTTTTTACTGTTAAGCTCCAGGCTGTCTTACACAGTGTTCACATGTCAGAAAGAAAAAGTAACCAGCAATGTGAGTTTCAGAGCTGGATGTCCAGGTTCATAACCTGGTTGTGCCATGGTTGTTTGCACAGAGATTTCCTGGCTCACACCACACCACTGAATGTGAATAAGCAAATCTCAGCTGATTGGTATGGGAAGGCAGAAAGGAAGGGAACAAGTAAGGGAATGAAGTTAAAAGGCTGCAATAGAGTTATGAATTGATAACATGTTTTTTTTAACAGCTGCTTGTATAAGAGGGTACAGAACATAAACAGCCATTAGTTGAATAAGTCTCTCTCTGAATGTGTATGTGAGATAGATAGAAAGAATTCAGCTAGGAATTATCATTACTGTTTTCAGCTGGTTTATATTTTGAACTCCCTTCTGCTTAAATAACAATATCCTTTACAGTGTCAAACTGGAAGAAAGAAGATACAGGGATTTCTTATTGATACAATGGTTTTTAAGAACAAGGAAAATGAACCAGATTTAAAAGTACATAGGATGATAAGCAAGCTGCCAAAATATCCTACCCCAGTTGCTATTTTGTTAGCATTGGGTAGTTAGCTGTGCTCTGTATCTCACATATAAAGATAAATACCAGTCTACCAGTCTGATGTCTCATTAGAGATATCTGACTCAGAATTTCCTGTTATTCTATTTCCAACAATCATTTTTTCATTTCTGTAAAGCCTTTCCCCTTCTTGCTTCTTTCGGATAAATAAGGGGAGGGGGAGAAAATCTGTTTGTATGAATTTTCTCAATTTCACTAAAAAAGTCTGTCTCTTCTGCAATCACTGATACGGTTATTGTGAAATGTTCTGTAGTTATAATGGACTTGTTCCAGAAGTTTCACTGAGCTGGTCCAATCCCTAATCCCTGCTCTAAATTGTTTCTTTTGGTGCCACATCACAAAATTAATCTTTCCGTTTGCTTTGCACTGAATCATTTAACAGTCTGTGAACCCATATAAAGAACCGTGAGGCAAAGCTTTTGATAAAAGTTAGCTAGAACTAAACCACCTGCATATCTTATTTGGGAATAAAAAAATAAAAGTTATAAGAATGACAGGTTTGTCTGCAAATTTTAGTTGTTCCTGTTTCTGGCTGCCAGAATGCACAGTCCCTTTAGTAGTTTCCTTTTATTTTAATATATTTTTTGTGTCATCGGGTAACTCTGAGAGATGACCGAACACTGGTGGAACTCTCTGTGGAAGAAATGACAAAGTAATGTGCAGAATGAAATATTTATTAAAAGAATTTTTTAAAAATGTTGATGTTAGCAAAATTGAGAGTTCCTGTGACAAAAGCCAAGGAAATAATATTTTATAGGTTGCAGAATACTAACCATAGTATCAACACTTCCCTGCTTGCAATTGAACCATGCTGGGGGAAATCATATAGACATGGAGTGAATTCACACTTAGCTAACACTTTTGGTTACCCACAGCCAGTTATCTTCATGGTTGAGTTATTACAAGGCTGGGCTCCAGCACGTGTATTTACAAGCCTCTCGCTGCCCTAAAAGGAGCAAAAAAATAATCATAGTCTCCTACGACATAATAACTCGGGATAAATCTTATTATCATAGCTCTCAGATGGGTGCACATGTTCTAACACCAAGAAAATAGTTAAACATCTGCTTTATGTAAAGCAAGAGAGTTAATCTAATCAGCGGCATCTATTGATTTCTTCAGCAGCAGTCCCAGGAGCAGTTTGGAATACAGGGTGGATATCACCTTTCCCTCTTTTTCCCCTTTTCTTCTCCATTCTGTCTTTATGAAAGCCCTCCAGAAGCTCACAGATAATTTTTGTTTGGTTGGATTTTTTTTTTCTTTTGTTCTGTTTTGTTTTCTTTTTTTTCTTTTTTTTTTTTTTTTTTTTTTTTTTTTTTTTTTTTCCAGATATGTTTTTTTTTTTTTTTTTTTTTTTTTTTTTTTTTTTTTTTTTTTTTTTACTTCTCTGATGTGAGTCACAATATAGTAATCTGATTTGGTACTAACAGCATAAGAAATAACCAGAAATCCTGAGACAACCCGGGCCAGCTGTTCTCCTGAGGTTGCTCTTACAAGTTCAGCTTCTGGACAAAAAGGAAATCTGGTCTTAAAAGCATGACTGCAGTCAGTGGTAGGGAGAGTATTTATGAAAACACATCTGAGATCTTTTTATTGAATTGATTTTATAATGTTGTTGGGTTATATTTCTAGATTATTGTCTATAAATAGGGTAGCAATATATTTTAAAATTCTGAAATCCTTCTATTCAATTCCAGAAGCTGCGACCCCTAGATCTTGTGATGAAGCCTAACGTTGTGATGAGAATAACTAAAACTTGAAGCAGTACTGCGACACTGAGATTGGGAAGACTTGAAGTAAGTTTGAGAAGGATTTTATATAAATGCCTTGATTCATTCCAAAATTTATTTCATCTACTTTAGTATTAAGCATCATTCACTAATAGAAAGCTTAAACCAGTGGGGGAGATTTCAGCACCATAGATGCTCTGTGGGGAAACAAAGGTATCAATTCTTAGATCCTTTTTAGCTCTTTCCCTTATGGATACTAAAGCACCTGTGTGAGATTGTCTGAAAAGTGCTATATTATATTATTTTCTATTTAGAAATGAATTTACGTAGTTAAAGCCTTGTCTGTTGAGCTGAAAATGAACTCCTTGGGGCATACATCTGATGCCAGCAGGAATGAGTAATTTAGAACTTGAAGCCTGTACTTCCTCCCCAGAGGATGAGGGAGAAATATAAAAGTGTTTTAAAAAATTATCCTTCACATTTGCATCTAGAGGAAAATACAACAGCTCTAATTTATTTGATTTGTTCATTAATTGCTCAGCTAATGCTTGGAAAAAAACACAACAGGGACAAAATGTAACCATGCAACTCACCAGGTGGCATTGTGAAAAATTTTGAGCTACCAGGAGAGTGAAAGCAACACAGAAAATGTATTGCATGTTAATCAAAAAATAAACAAGAAAGAAAAGTCAATTCATATTTAAGTCTGTAATCTTTAGCAACATTACTTCATAACATATAGAATCATAAAATGGTTGGAGTTGGAAGGGACCTTAAAGACCATCTAGTTCCACCCCCCCGCCACGGGCAGGGACACCTCCAACTAGACCAGGTTGGTCAGATCTCCATCCAGCCTGCCCTTGAACACTTCCAGGGATGGGGCATCCACCATTTCCCTGGGCAACTTGTTCCAGCACCTCACCACCCTCATAGTGAAAAATTTCTTCCTAATATCTAATCTAAATCTACCCTTGTCCAGTTTGAAGCCATCACCTGTCACCCTATCACTACATGCCCTTGTAAAAAGTCTCTCTCCATCTTTCTTGTAGGCCCCCTTCAGATACTGGAAGGCCACTATAAGGTCTCCCTGGAGCCTTCTCTTCTCCAGGCTGGACAACCCCAGCTCTCATCCTACCCTCATAGGAGAGGTGCTCCAGCCCTCTGATCATTTTTGTGGCCCTCCTCTGCACTTGCTTCAACAGGCCCATATCCTTCATAAGATGGGGACTTCAGAGCTGGATGCAGTATTCCAGGTGGAGTCCCACAAGAGCGCAGTAGAGGGGCGGAATCACCTCCCTCAACCTGCTGGCTGTGCTTCCTTTGATGCAGGCCCAGGATGCGATTGGCTTTGTGGGTACATTGCCAGCTCTAGTTGAGCTTCTCATCCACCAACACACCCAAGTCCTTCTCCTCAGGGCTGCTCTCAATCCATTCTCTGCCCTGCCTGTATTTGTGCTTGGGGTAGCTGTGACCCATGTGCAGGACATTGCACTTGGCCTGGCTGAACTTCATGAGGTTGACATGGGCCCAACTCTCAAGCCTGTCCAGGTCCCTCTGGATGGCATCCCTTCCCTCAAATGTGTCTGCCATTCCACACAGCTTGGTGGCACTGGCAAACTTGCAGCGGGTGCACTCAATCCATGCCCATGTCGCCGACAAAGATGGAAAACAGGACCGGTCCCAGTACCGACCCCTGAGGAACACCACTCCTCACTGGTCTCCACTTGGACATTGAACCACTGACTGAAACTCTTTGAGTGCAGCCATCCAGCCAGTTCCTTGTCCACGGAGTGGCCCAATCTGTGTCTTTCCAATTTAGAAACCAGGATGTTGTGTGGGATAGTGTCAAATGCTTTGCATAAGTTCAGGTAGATGATGTTTGTTGATATGTGTATAAATATGTATGATATGTGTAGCCATCCAAACCTGTGTCAGAGAGACATGGGAGAGATTGAAAATAAAGAAGAGCTAGCATCATCATGCAAATGGAGGTGTACACCCACACAGAGGCAAAATGAGTTTCAATACTAGAAATATGTTGTACCTGATTTGTACGGTAGTGGAATAACTCAAACATAGCAAGACTTCAGCTGTCTGTCTGCAAGGGACAGGAAGATTTCATTATCTTCTTGTGATGAATGACTTCTCTCACTCTCTTCCTCAGAAACACCATAAACTGGCCATTTCTACAGAGAGACTGTGGTCATCCCTGTTTCAATCAAGGAGGGGGCATTTTTCAAGCCCTGGTTGCTTACTTCCTAGTTTATATGTTTTGATCACCAGCTTCACATCAAATATTTTGCCAAATTTGAAGTCAAGAAGAAAATTTATCCCAGTTCCAGGCAGACCTTAGGTTTTTGCTCTCCTCTATAGGGTGGACTGTGGTCCACATCCTAGCACCATCCGGATATTGTCATTGTCTGTTACAGGAAGGGCCTATGATATTAGTGGCACATGTAATGTCCATTCTTTTTCCCTGCAGCATATCCTAGCTTCAACGCTTTTGACCCCTTGTACTCAAAGCCCCTAGCTGTGGTGCTTTTGGGGTGTTTTGTGGACTATGTTAGGAAAACCGAATGAACCTGTGTTGTTTCCATCCCATGTTTCTACCTTCTAAAAAGTCAAAAGAACTGCATATGTTAGATTGAGTGTGAGAGTTGTCTGACTAAATGACTATATCTACAGTGAAGACATCTAAAAGAGAAACCCTGGACTTGTTTTATAGTCAGTGAAGAAAACTCGCAACTCAGGTTGCTCACTGCATGGAGCAACTCATCTTAGTCTACACCAGACACCTGAAACTGCTCAGATGAGTTATCCTCTCTGAGTGCCTCATAACTGTAAAGGAAACACAAGATGACTAGCTGAGATGTAGACATACAGGGTGGGATTCAGTTGCTCATATGTAGGCTCCTTGTGCCACTGACAGTTTTTATTACCCAGAACATCCACATGGGCTGTAAATTTGTCACAGATGGCAGATCCATATCTTTTAGATGGAAGCTGAAGGACAGCCAGGATACTTTTTGGAACTTAAAGTAACACAAAATGACTCTGTTCAGGTGTTGAAATTCTACCCTTAGTGTGCTCCTTCTGAATTCTACTTTCACTCTCTCCTTTCCTTTCCAGTAGCTGCCTGGCAAAAAAAAAAAAAAAAGGAAAGGTATCCTGTCTTTTAGATACACTATCTAAAATAGCCTATCAGATAAATCAGATTAATGACTTTCAAAAAAAGATTATTTCTATTTTTTGGCAAAGAATGGAGCTTAAAGTTACTCCTAGAACTTTAATACCTCACTGCTAGAAGCCTGAAGTTGATTGGAATGAATCCCACTCTAAAATACATTGACTGATTTATCCTTAAAGGTATTTTTTTTCTTTGGCTCTAAAAAGGGTTTATAAAATTAACTTTACACAGATACTTAATTTTTAGGTGACCAAGTCTAGATGAGCTGAATCACATTCAAAATGAAGCTCAGATTTTAAATGCACAGATCATCTTCCACAGAAATAGCGTGGACAGCAGGAGTAGGGAAGTCATCGTGACTCTGTACTGAAGTTGTGGCAGGGGAGGTTTAGATTACATATTAGGAAGAATTACTTTACTGAGAGAGTGGTCAGGCACTGGAACAGCCTGCCCAGGGATGTGGTTGAGTCACCATCCTTGGAGGTATTTAAGAAACGTGTAGACGTGGCACTTCAGCGCATGCTCTAGTCCCTGCGATTGTAGGGTTTTTTTGTGTGTGTATGGTTGGACTTGGGGATCTCAGAGGTCCTGTCCAACCATGATGATTCAGTAATTCTGTGATTTTTACTACATGTAGAAAAAGAAAGGAGAGAAAGAAGTAAATTAAGCAATTTATATAGTGTTCCATACCGCCCAAATGGAATTCATGTCATGACATGTTTCTATAATAAAAATATAGATCCCCAGAACACAATAACACAATCAATGTACATTTCACTTGAAGTGGGAAGTTTCCACAGCCCTGCATCCTGTACAAGGCATTGTTCAAAAACAAGTCCTCATTAAAAAATATTGAAAAATACATCCATTGTATCAGGGTTTACATGCCTGTGACACTGTTAATAGTAGGTGCTTGGCATCAAGACAAAAGAGATCAGCATTACTTATGTCTGACAGGAACAGTGTAACATATATTAAGTTCAGCACCTCAGCAAAAGAAGTATGAATAATTTTTTTTTTCATTAAAAAGGAATTAAATCTTCATTCATGAATTATAGCTTGTCATGATGCATTTAATGTATCTTAACTTGTGCTTAGTGAGCAACCTGAAAAGATTTCTAACAGCTTTGGATTAGGTCAGTAGAGCCTCTGTTTTTAAATGACAACATGGTGCTGCGTCTGCCATCTTCCCAGCTTCCATCAGGATTTCAAGACTGTGATGTTGGCTTTCTTTTTTTCTTTCTTCCTTTCTTTCTTTCTTGCCTTCTTTTCTTCCTTTTAGAGGTTGGAGGAGGGGAATCTGCCACAATAAACTAGAAAAATCCATTCTGTCAAATTGCATGGCCTGCTGCTTCATCACCATTATTATACTGAGGTTTTACATTAAAGTACCCTGGATTTTAAATTGAAAGTCAAATATAATTTGCCACTAGAAGCATGAAGTGAGTGACTAGGAAAGCTGATAGCTAGGCACAGCATGACAAATTGGTATCTATCTAATAATGAGCCTTACAAGGTCATGGATCACTACGAACCTCTCAGTTTTATGTAAGTAGAACTGGACTACATTGTGTCAATTGTTGTTTCGGGGGAAAGGGCAATATATTTTAGATTGGCCCATACATTTTCAGAGCTAAAGCTAGACAAGTACAATAAGTTTTGATAGAAAAAAAACAGGGAAAGCTACAGAGAAAGGGAGGGGGAGAAATTTTCTAGTTCTACACACCCATTTTCAGGATAAATTGTGGACAAACAAACTGTTCCAGCATGTAGGTTTAAGCTCTAGAGAGGGAAAAACACACACATTTATAAATTATTTCAAAAAATCTTTAAGGAAGTGTTAACTTAATTGGATGTTTACAGTAAATAATGAAATTGCTATTGTGTCTACAGCTGTATCAATAAAAAGAGGAGGGAAACAGCCATGTTCCTGCACCAAAAGTAATGTTATTAATAGAAGAGCATTACAACATTTGAAACATTCAAATTGCTTCTCA
Organism: Calidris pugnax; assembly: GCF_001431845.1. NCBI lineage: Eukaryota > Metazoa > Chordata > Aves > Charadriiformes > Scolopacidae > Calidris > Calidris pugnax. Next base: position 11,547,953 of record NW_015094510.1, on the reverse strand, counting down.
GAAAGTATTAATCAATAGGATCCTAGTGGAATTGATAGAGGTATAACTATTTATACCATGAGGTAGATGGCCTGATAACATCATCCCTTAATGACATATCCACAGAATTTGTGCAGCTGGCAAATGTTGTCATTTGAGACTTACACTCAGCTGAGATCATTTACTAGGAGTTGCTCTTCTGGGACACAAAGACCTTTATCAGTTTGTCTTATGACATTATTTTTATGTGCTTTTATGAGACACTATGTAGGATTCATGTACCATAACTTTGGCATCTAAAATATAGTTCATTGTTCTAAGTTCCTTTGGATCACTGTAGTGGAATAGATGGATATAATCTTTTGGAGATGTTGGACTCTAGACAGAGATTATTTTATTGCAAAATAGGCCTCTGGGACAGATCAGATTGTCTGCTAGAAGCTAGAAGGGGTTCTAGAAATAAGGGAAGCCTAGAGTGGAAATTCATGTTTCATCATCTATCCTTTAGATGTCTGAAGTTGGATTCCCAGAACATCTTCCTCTCTTCTCGGCTGCCTCACCTAACAGGAGAACAGTGAGAACTGGAAACTCATTATAGAAAAAAAAAGTGTGTCTCTGAAGGGCAGTAACTAGAAAGTGCATGGTGGGGTAGTAATGTGAAACTGGGAGAAACGCGTTTTAGGAAACTGTGGAGCTAACAGGTAGCCCTGATGACTGATTTTCTGACCCAAAAGGAAGCATGAAACTCAGCAGAACTAACCCAAACCACCCAACATGCCTCATCTAGTCAGACCAATGGTCATACTACTTTTTTACAGAGGAATTTCAATTTTACTGGGGGATTACTTTTTGAGATTTGTTGTTCCTCGGTTGTCTTAGAAATAGGATAGCAATAGCATTGCCAAAGTAACAGGCAGTGAATACATCTCCTTTTAAAGACACTGTCTATTGAAAATCAAAATGCAAAAGTTATGATCTTGTTAACAGTTCTAGCTATGGAGTTTGGCTTTATAAAGTACCTTGTTTAATCTATTTCCATGTTGGAGGTCTCTTGTTTAATCTTGGTTATATCAGGTAAAAGAGAGGCAAGTGCAACAGCAGTGGCCATGAAAAACCTGCAGCATATGCAATGGTTATGATTTTCTTTCCTGTGCAATGGACCTTTCAAAATGCTAGAAGTCTGTAAGCTGGAAATGACTGATGTTTTTCTGTAATTCAAAAAAGGGACACATTGTGCTTTGTCTGTTGATTCTTGTAGTTTTGCTGGTTTCTTTAACCCACAATAACGAAACACAGTGTGATACATAATATGTAGGAGAAATAATCCAACATTTGGTACAATGATTTAACCTAAAGTTCACTGAAATAAATAGAAAAGACTCTTGCTGATTAGTGCTGAAAGAGATCCCAACCTAATACTAGGACCCAAGATTAACATACTGCTCATTAAGTTTTCTTTTTGGGGGGCAAGTAGTCAAGTCAGAATCAGTGTATGGAAGAACTGTCCCTTACAGGCACAACATGGCCCCCAAAGGATAAGAGAACCATGAGTAATAAGCAGCATGATTTATGAGAATAAATCTTATCAGACAAATTTGATTGCTTCTTCTGATAGCATTACCAAATAAGCAAATGAAAGGAAAATGGCAGACCTAATATAGTTTGACTTCAGTAAAGCATTTGATATACCATCCATGAAATCTCATACAATTAATTCAAATTGACAAATATGTGGACTGTCGCATAGATTGAAGATTAGCTTAAAGGCCATAAACAAAGAATATTGATGGATAAAGTTGAAGGGAGATACATAGTCATTTGCTGCAATGCTGGTATTAAATCAAGACTTGTTTAACATCTTCATTCCTGATTTGGAAAGGAGAATGAGTCAGCTCATTAACCCATGACATAAATTGGGAGGAGCCTTGAATGCCTTTATGGGGAAAGAATAATACAATGTGTCAGAGATTGATGTGGTACAGTAATAAATAAATGATAAAAGTTCAAGGCACTGCTGCTGGTATAATTTGAAGCAAATATTGAACAAGTATTTAACAATCTGGAAAATATGAGAGAATAAAATATAATTGTGGCAGATAACGGGCACAACTTGAAAGGGCAACAAAAAGGGCAAGTGAAGTTATAGGTACATATGTATTATTGCCTCATGGAATAAGGTGATAGAGTAATATTTCAGAAGAGTAGTTTAATTTTGAGCACAGAAACAGACCTAGTCTATACAGCTGTGGCACTCAAAGCATAAAATTGTATTCTTGGAATGATTAATGAAAGGAACTGTAAGAAACTAAATTGATAGCCAAATGGTCAGATGCAGTGAAGAAAGATTAAAATGGTTAAACTATAATGGTCTACATTAAAAACACTGAATTTGTACATGTATTGAAATCCCTTTCTGCCAGTCAATATGAAGAAGCTTAGACTACCTGATAATATAGTCATCCATGTATGCTTAACTAACAAACAGAAGGGTACTTGTTAGTTTCCAAACAACAAAGGAGTACAAATCTCAAGGATGGAGAGGAGTTTTGTGTGATGCAGAAAAGTATAAAACAAGAACAATGGGAAGAAGTTGAGAAAAATACTATTAGGTTGATTACAAGCAATATTTATTTGCCGTATTAGAAGTGTATTGTGAGGGAGCAATACTGCATGAGTAGATATACACTACATACATTTCTTTACCTTTCACCTTCATGGCAACATACTACACTTGTAATGAATTTTGCTTCTTTAAGTGAAAGTTTTCTTTAGTGGGAAGGGTGGTAGAGAGATGAAATATTTGGGACCATACCATCTCCCATATGTGGAGCCTTTACCACCCCAGATGGCACACCAACTGCCAAGTCCTAGAAATACTACTGAATTATTACCTTCCAAACATGAAGCAGACTAAAGCAGAACAGCATATAATAGATCCTCCTGCAAACAATTCCAAAATTAAGACTAGGTACCTCTTTTTATATACAAAGCCCAGATGGTACATACAAACCAACTGTGAACTACATTGCTGGTGTAATGTTTAAACTTTACAAAAATGTATGCTGGTATAACAAATGGTCTCTATTTACAAATGGAAGACTGAATTAATGAGAGAGAGGCAAAGTTTTGCAGCTTGCATTGAAGATGTTTGACTAGATATACTTTGGCTATCACTCTGTATGGCGATTCTTATATTAAAATTAGGTGCAGAAAAAATTTTGCCCAAAGAGGAATATTTAAAATGAAAACATAGAATCTAATGTCTAAGCTTATGGAAGTCTAAAATTCTTGCACTGAGAACCCAACAGTGGAGTAAACACCCAATACATTGAGATCAATGCCTCTGTTGACTAAGTAGAGGTGAAAAGAGAAGCAAGGAGGTGATTTTCAGTCTAACCTTTGAAGAAAATGAGAGGTTTGTGTTTGTACTAGTTTGTCAGACTCTCTTCTCTTCAATATCTGTTAAATCCATGAGCTAGTTTCAAGCAAGAGGTGAGGAGGTCTAAATAAAAGAGGAACAAGGCAGATCCATGGTTTCACCACAAGAGGCACCAGCTGGTTTTATGGTAACAGGGGACTGAGCAGAGAAGAAAACTCCTAACTCTACTTTTGCAGAAGGAAAGGCTGCATCATGGAAGCCCTTATACCCTTCCCCCACTGAGAATGCAGGAAAGCAATATTAATGGAATGAAAAGTTTTGTGAACTAACAGGGAGTTTAGCTGGACACCAGCATGCCTTACCAGAGGTGTTTTTCTTGTGCAAATTCTTGGTAGCTGTCAGTGTACAAACTAAAAATGAAGCTTTTCCCATGGCATTCATACATTGTTTCTCAGCTTCTTTTTTTTCTCTTTTTCTGTCTCTCTTTCCTTTGCTTTCATTTCCTTTCTCCCAGCTGTTCTTGTGGATATTCTGATGCCTATTAGTGGGTGAAGTCAGGCTGCATCTATAATGAAATTAATTTAAAAAGTCAATTAGGGATACGGCAGCAGTTCAAACACAGCACAGTAGTCAGGAGGCTGGACTGGGTAGTTCTCTTCTGGCCTTAGGACAGGGCCATGGAGACAAAAAGGTGTTATCTGGACTGTGGTAGAGTTCAGTGAAAAGTCAGCAATCACCACTGGATCACTGCTCTGCTTCTAATATTGGATATGGGAATATATGAAAATTAAGACTGCCTCCAGGAGAGTGAGTGGTGCAATTTGGTAGCAACCTGATAAAAACAAAGACATAAATATTGATGATACTGAATCAATAAAACACATAAGTTCAGATGATCAAATTAGATTTGTTTGTTTTTTTTTTTTGACTAATTTAAGCATATTTTCACAAGAAGAAAGATGTAAAAATGTGCTATGGTCATCTGGCTGTCACTATATGGGAGGCTGCCTGGAGTGGTTGTAGAAAAGAAGACTAGATTTGTGCTTGAGCCAACATTTTTTTGCATTACTTATATTCCGAAATGTGACAGCACACTGCTGACTTGTACTTCTGCAACAGGTCTAAATAGGTAGGAAAGGTATCCCATACACAATATACATTTATTTCACACTTTTCTCTACTTTTAAGTATATCAGCTTAAATAATTTCAGCTTCTCTGAACAAATTTGAGCCATGTGTCATAACATCAGATGTTACTGGAGCACTGTCTGCTTACCTAATTGCTGAACATTTTGGGTCCTTTGAGCATAAAGGTCATATCTTCATGCAGTGACTTCAGTGGAAGTACACCAATTTACACCAATTGAAAAAATGGTCTTAAAGATTTTTGTGGCCAGGATTTCTCATAATAAAAGACTTGGCAAATCTGAAAGTCATTATTTTAATGGCACTGCAGACAGCTATTGTTAAACATGGGGCACAGTTCTAGGGTAATTATGGTATTATAACATTACTTTATAATTCAACTTTTCTCAGCTTAAATTGCCATCATTGAAGTATAAGTGTTTGCCTTGCTCCCATCTAGTCAAGTATCCTGCACAGAGAGTGCAGAACAGGAAGAGAAGCTCTGTTAGTCCAGACACCCAGAGTTAGTACTTTTTCTTTTTAAAAGTCTCACCTAAGAATAAGGTAATGGTGATTCATGGTGATAGGACTTTGCAGTATTCATCACTCTGTTGCCCTGGGCAGCATCTGGTTTTGCCTACATGTAAAACTGCCCACTGGCTGTAGCTGAGGTTGAAATTGATGGATGGAGTGAGAGAAAACTTGGAAAACTGGGATCCCTAAATTAATTTCTGGTACTGATTCCAATGGGAGTTTAAAATGCAGGCTGCAGGGAGTGACGTAGCACATATGTCAAACACTCATTTGTCAGCTGGCACTGTGTCTCTTTGGCTTGCAGACTGTTCTTTATGAGACACAACTACCCAGCTCACACAGTGGTCACCATACTAATTGAGGTCCAGGCATGTCACTCCCCATCTACAGCTCAGGCTACCTCTCTTCTCCTGACTGGTGACCCAGTCATGGGAGAGGACATTTCAGGACAGGATTCACATAAGGAAGTTTAGGTTACGCAACAGTGAAAAATTTTGAAGGATCTGTGGTTTTCAGAGGTGTATAGGAGAGCGGAGCTCCTCTCTGTGCTCCATAATATTTGTGTGTGGAGCCCAAGGGTAAAATTATGCCTGGTCATGTAAACCCTTGTGATGGGACTGGCTAGAATCGTGTCTGTCTTTTTGCCACTGGTTTAGGTGTGATGTTTAAGGATTATCTGAAACAGCAACTAAAGTCATAATCACAAGAATGAAAAAAAGGATTCTGAAGGAGCAATGGATTACTTGAAAAATGTGAGAATGTGAGATTTTGAGTTCTGCAGGAAAGCTTTCAGGTTGGGGTCAGCTTTTTTTTTTTTTAAGCTCAGTTTCTGTAGCTTTATGGAAAGATTTATTTGTCTCAGCACAGCTCTACAAGAGTAAACTGAATTGTTGCTTGTTCATGCATCCTGATTAAGGGTCTTACCGTCAGCTCTGTTTCTCTCTGCTGAGGCTTGAAGTGTTGGTATTGAGTACTTGCTATATCATCATGGTACTGTTTGTCTGAAATTGAGCTTGGAAAATGTGGTAGAAACTGACAGGCATTCTGGCAAGTCCTGAATTGCTTTTCAATTCAGCTCTGTTCACCGCCAAAGGGAGTAGTCCTTGGGGAGAGATATGATTAGCAGCAAAATATCCTGGCTTGTCTTAAATAGGAAGAAGAGCTGTAGGTCCATGATAATGTGGGATCCAGGTGCCTCACTGGGCTAACAGGACACATGTTAAACCTGCTAAAAGGACACATGTAAAGCCGCACTGAACATTTGGTCAGTGTTCCTGTTTGCACGATAATTTGGGAATGGCTCTTCTTCATTCATTTACCGACAAACTTACAAACCCCAAACCACCTGTTTATGAATGCAGTTATCTGCTATTTACCTCAACTATTCTCGCACTCCATTTATGGACATTTAGAGCTTCAGGCAAACAGTGAGGGAAACTGCCATGAAACTAGGATGGCCAGTCACAACCTCTGAATAGCAAAGAACATGTGCTAAATAGTCAAAGACATAATTACATGAAAAATTTGCAACAGGCAAGCTGATTGAAAAATGTTTGTACAAAGCGCTCCAATGATTTAATGAAACTGAACACATTTATAGGGATCATAATATTTTTACTAATAGTCTGCCAACCAAAAAAAAAGGGTCTAATCTATTAGCTAAAATGTTTCCCAAGAATAGTTTGCCCACGTCTAGTGTGAAATGACATTGAATTCAATTCCATGCTGAATCATTCGTTTGAAAGAAAATGGTTTGCAGCTAGTAAAATATCCCTGGATAATCACAGAGTTCAAAAGCTGTGACCTTGTTGTGTTACATGCCTATTTACAGTTCACTCCCACTGCGGGTTGTCAGACCTTCAAATACCTGCTTCACTTGAAGTACAAAAAAAGAAGAAGCCTCCATTTTTGACACTGTGAAAAACCCAACCGTCTCCTTTTCCTCCTCATTTAGTCAAATTGGCTTTTTAACATATGAAAAGATCCTAGACCATTCAATGATTCATGTACCTCCTACGGTGCTGAACACTTAATGATACCTAACTGTGTCACTTGCCACATTTTTTCACCAAACTTTTCCCGTTTTCTGTATATTTGTTCCTATTTGCAGAATTTGTCAAAGTTCCACAGTGCAGAAGTACTGAATCTAAGCATACAAAAATGCTTAAGTTACTTTGGGAGAACGCATTCTGGTCATTTCTCTCTTCTAGTCCTCCCATATCTCCTCAGGGCTGGTAATTCTTTTCTTTTTTTATTGAATGTACTTTTCTTTCTTGCTCTTCCATTTAATTTGAGCAAATTTGATAGCCATGGGCATTTTATTTTATTTTGACCATCTGTTTTCCATTTTTATTAAATAGTTATAGTTTATTGTTAATTGAAATTGCAAATTGACCATATTATGTTTATGCTACAATAATAGCATCTGGATTTAAAACTGTGGAAAAGATTGCTTCCCAACTGTTCTCACTATGTATGGGCCTAGAGCCTTAAAATTACACCTGTCCTATGGGGGATTTCCTGCCCGTCGGATTGATCTCTGAAATAGCCAAGCTTTTGCTTGAAAAAGAAAAGCTCTCCCTTTCTGTTTGAGAACAGAAAGGTTAAGGTTCCAGGACAGTAGCCTTAAACAGTTCAAAACAATAAAAGTCTCTTGCAGTATGATGGGATATTTCAGGATCTGATCCAAAACCTCCTCCTTAATTCTGGAAAAAAACAAGTACACAAGAAATATATGCTGAATTGCAAATATCTTCAACCAGGCTTGAGAGATGTTTTATTCTGTTCTCTTTGACAGTCCAGCATACTATTTCTAGAGACATTAGAGAGGTATTAGTATGTCTTGGGGGGCTATTGAACACTGTAAACTTCCTGAATGTATCACAATTACAGGAACACCTGTTCTAAGTAACATTTTGCTGAGCCACCACGAGAATTCAGTGCTCAATAGCCCTCAAAATTTCTCATTTCTTTCCTGTGGTGAGGTGCTTTAGTGACTTCTCTCTGGACCATAATAGAAAATTCTTAAGGTCAATGGTTCAATACCTCTTAAAGGACACCCCACCATCTTCCCTCACATTTCTTACTAATAGTGTCTTCTTGACACACTTGCGATTCTTTGTTTACAAGTATCTATTTCTTCATCTCTTTATTTTGTTGTTCAGAGCTGAGGAAGAAAGAAAATAAGTAGCCAATTAGTTACTGGTATAGTCTACATTAAAGTACACAGTATAAGTAAAGAAGGAGAATTTAAGGAGAGGACAAATGTATGAAGATAATTGTAAAAAAAGAAGTACTATGAAATAGGACCTCAGTCCTGACAAGCTTGGAGAAAATCCATGATGTGGGTGAGAGCCCTGATTCTTTATGGGTGAGAACCCAACAGACAATCAGACCAGGACCTAATAGTATGGAGTCAGTGGGAGACACCAACTCCATGCACATTCATGGCCAAGATTAAACCCTAGTTTCTAGATGTATTCTGTGGTGCTCCATGTCTCATTTGGGTCTCAAAACAAAGGACAAAACATTTACAGAGCAGGATGCTAATTGCTGAGTGATATTGAAAATCTTACTCTCTCACATGCTGCTAAATAATCTCCTGCACTGAAGTACTCTGGCTCATGTCTGGAACACTACATTAAGGGTTTACCTTGTCTTTTTTTTTTTTTTTTTTCGGGGGGCAGGGGGGTAAAAAGAGAAAACTGGTAACAAATACATTAATCAAAGGCATTAGGAAAAAAGTCACCATAAAATTGTCTATAAAGAGTATATGGGATGAAGGACACTGGTCTCTGTTCTCATGTTATCTTGGACAAGACACTCTGCTTCCTTTTCTTCCCATCCTTTGTCTTGAGCTTGTCTATTTGCTCTAAAGGATTTGGGGATAAAGACTGACTTTTTCTGTGTGTTTGTACACTATCAAATATAAATCTTACTTGGTCTCATGATGCACTTTTGCAGTTAGTATCTTATATTACTAGATGAAAGGCATGAGAATAGATAATGGGAGAAAAATGAACCAAACATCGAAAGATGCATTAAAAGCAATAAACAGGCACCCTTGGTGGGCACAAGCACCTGCTTCTTCTCCAGTGCATGACAAAAATCACTTATTCTGCCAGCTGTAACTCTAAACATAAAGTAAATGGGCCCCAAACTGGAGCTGGATGAGGTAAAAAATGCAGTTTATCCAACAGATGTCACCCCCTCTTTCTCTTCCCAGTGGTTACGTCTGGATTCAAATGAAAGTATTCAGCATTTCTAATTGTATGGGGAAAGTTTTTTGTGTGAGACTCTTTGAACCTACAAGGGTGTGAGGGGTTTGGTAAATCACCTTGCCTTGTTCTTCTAAGGAGGAGGAAACATACCATGTGAGAACGCAGATATGTAAACATCTACTAGGTTCATGATCAAGAGGGAAAAACATCTTTTCTTTGACATTCCTGTCCATAAAATCTCAAGGGTGGAGTTTATAAATATATGTCCCTGCCCTAGACTGGAGCATGAATAAAGTCAAGAAGTGTGAAGACTTAATTCATTGTCTTGATAACAATGATGCCTAAAACATAAACAGTAAAGAACATGATATGAAAACAAGATGTTTTCTCTAAGTTTGTATGAAAAGCTACAAGACAGATTTATTTTGATTTTATAAAGTAATTTGTCATTTCTAATGTTAATGAAAAGATTTCCCTTTGTGACTATGAGGGAAACAACAGGTATTACTAAGTTACTGTGGTTTTTTTCAGTGCTTCAGTTATGCAATGTGCCACTTGAGTCATCTTCAGTTACAAAACTGTAGTCATTAAATTGTATCATGTTTAAGACTACTATCTCCTGGAATCCACTGATCCGTGCAATTGCTGTCACACTGGAGGAGACAATCTTTGACTTGACATTAGTTTCTTGTCCTTCCATATTGTATATGACATACTGTCTTTCCCTTTGCATTTTACTTGCAGGATCATGGCATTTTAAAGAAACAGAAAAAATCTTGTTGGGCTGCCAGTCATTGACCACTCTCGGAAGACTTTTCTTCTGTTCAGGGAATCATAACAGCCACTATTTTGGGTATATTGGATTTTCAAGCACTTCAGCGTAAGCATTATATGAAGTTTCATTTGACTTCTCAACTTCGAGCAATACGGGAGTGCAATGGAAATCCCAAATGCATAACTCCTCGCAGGGAGCAGTTAAGCTAGTGGTTAAGATCTAAGTTAGGCTTTTTAATTTCTGGGTTCTATTTCTACCTCATACACATATTTTCTGTGATGCTATCATCTCCTGCCTTTCAATATTTCTGGGAGAGATTAAAAATCTTGTAATTCACACTGGAAAAAATTACTTTCAGAACTCCTCTCTCTAAAGAATAAAGCAGTTATCTGATGAGTATTACTCTTTATGGGGATGAATAAGGGATCCATGATGAAGCAGCTCTTCTTTTGTGGCTTCTGTAAACTGGGAACAATACTTTCCTATGTTAGAAAACACGATGACGATAAAAGCTGGGATCTTTATAGAGCCTATGTTGCATTCCTTGTTAGTTTCCAAACTCTCTTAGGATTCTGTAAAAATCCCAGCCAAATTCATTAGTGTTCAGGTCTGCTCAGAAACAGTAGTGATGGGAAGTAATATGGTTATAATTCAGCATGTCTGGGGTGGGGTAGGGAACATTTTTAATTTCCCTTTGCTGCTGGTGATGGATTTTTGCAGCTTCACCTTTCTCTGCTACTGATCCCAGCAGTCCCAGGCTCTAAACAAAAAACAGCTTGACTTGCAGAAACTTTCCACTCCCTCTGGGGAGGACCACAAACTTACAGCATATTTTAAGCTGTGGTTCGATTTTCTGAGGGGAGAGAATCGTCTCTAGGCACAAATTAGTGCTACCACTGGAAGACGGAGTTCAGCTGTTTATATACTAATATGCAGCAATTATGATAAAACAAAACTCATTCTGAAATTCTGCTGTAACTATGGTAACCTACATTCAATGTATTCCATTAGAAATATAAAAAAGGCTCCCCAGCAGGAGAAAATAAATATTATCTATTATTGATTGATGAAGGTTCCAGACTGTGAAAAGTGGTTAATATATTTTTGCGATGAAACACATTTGTTAAAACTTCCTTTTTATTGATGGTCATTGTCTGTTTAAATAGCATCAGATAGTTATCATTAATTTTTACATCTATTTTGAATCATTTGCTTTCTTCATTAGGTCTCCATTTTACAAAGGGTCTCTGAGAAATTCCTTTATTAACTTTCTTTTATCTGATTTCTAGTCTGGGACATTTCCATTAGTATTTGACTGAAACTTGACAAAGAATTTACAAGCCCAAATGCAGTTGGTGTACTTGGATCATTTTAGTTTTCATAATAATAAATCCTTAAGGATTCATCTGTTTAATGAGGAACGAACAAGTTATGCAGATATTCTGTTGCTTTACTCAGTAGTTGTTATGGCTTCCAAGTTATTTAAGTTAAATGTTGCAAATTACCCATGAAATAAAAACTTTTGAAATTCAGATAACAATAATGTCAAAGCATAATGAGATGTGTTTGGCTGGGAATGAGAGAGCAAAAAATTGGTAGCACTGAGTAGGTACATTAGCAAAACACTTCTGATGCCTGGAGAGGATGCCCTGCTCCTTGGAGCTTTCTACAGAGATCCATGGATGGAGCTGTTGGAGGAGGAAGCAGGACCACCATGCTGCAGGGCAGCCCCCCAGGCTGACTAGACCCAGTACCTGAGCTTGATCTTTTCCTATCAAAACTATTTCCTACAAAGAGCTAGTTCAGCTGTCTCCACAGAACTCTTCTTCACTAGTTAGAGAGACTGAGAAGGATTTGCTTGGAGATTTGAACCACTAAAGGTGAGCTTTGTGTCTTAGCTCATGTTGCAGTCAATAGAAGTTTAATCCATACAGATAATGGAGCCTAGAAAATGGTTCTGCTGACCGTCAACCTAGGTTGCAATTTGGCTGCTTGAACATGGCCACTTAGAGCTGTCTGGGAAGCCTTTGGGTGTCTCTCTCTCCAGCTGCTGCTCTAGCAAAGCATTTCTCTCCTGTGTATGTTCTGACATGTTTGCCAAGTCTTTGAAGCTATCACAAATACCCTAAACCATTTTAAAACGCATTGGATACCTGTATGAACTGCAACACTGATGGGAGCCCTTGATCTCTGCTCAGGATAATAGGAACTTAAAGATATGGGTGACAGATGACATCCAGCTAAAGACACTTTAATTGCAAGTCAAATCCCACTCATGCTACATATCCCATAGCTTTGTGGTCATGACACAAGACAACAAGGGAGATACGATCTACACCTTTGCAATTTCCTGATAGAGAAAATATTCTGGCTTCTCTTGTCTGTATTTAAACCAGACTTTTCCTTCACCTAAAGTGTCTGTGGGAGCACAGTTTAGTCAGGTGCATTAGAATCAGAGCATTACACAAATGATAACGTGTTACTGCATTAGCTGATACGTCCCACAGGAGAGATACCAAAGGAGATCAAAAGCAATATTGAAAAAAGTGTCATGGACAATTATTTTCTTATTTTTAGATCAAGACTGAAATCACTGGTAAGACTCTGTAAAAACACATCTTGATATTACTTCTCCTGTAGGAAAAAGCCGAAATCTTCAGCAATGGATCTCACTATTCAGTGGCGATGGAAAGGGGTTTTCTCTGACCTATGCCTACAGTAGTACAACATGGTGATTCTTATTCAGATCCACTTAGTTTTATCTGTACCATTTTGCTTTCTCAAAAGGAGAGAAAAAATGGAAAATAATGAAGATAGAATGTGAAAAAAATAAAAGGAGATATTTTTATTTTATTCACAGCCCAAACTGTCTATCTGCTTGTTTGGTTTTGTTGTATGAACTCACTCTGAAGTGATGATACGGATTACCAGGCTGTTATCCTGAATGAAAAGTGCTGTCATTAATTCTCTTTTGCTGCAGCTATGGACCATTATTTCCAATAGCTGTAGCTGTCACTTCCAGTACTGTGACCCATCAGGAAATCTCTCAGGAAACTGAAAGAGTTTACACAATGGCCTGGCAAGAATATAATTTACAGGGCAGCAGAAGGTGCAACTGCCTAGTGGTCTCAGATTTATTCCTCATTCTTATTGCAGAGCTTAAATAAGTACAAGGAGATGCTCTTTTCCTGCTGTTGAGCTGTCCTCCTGCTGCTCCACAGCGAGCTTGAGTGCCCTGAGACAATATATCCTCCACCCATTAACTGCCTGCCAGTGTTAGAGCTCGTGTAAGGATTGCAGCCTTCTGCAGGGCACTGGCAGCACGGCTGGCAGGAAATACCATGGAATCGTAGCATCATAGAGTCTTTTAGGTCGGAAAGGGCCTTTCAGATCATCGAGCCCAACCTAGAACTGCCAAGTCAACCACTAAACCGTGTCCCTGAGCACCACAGCTACAGATCTTTTAAATACCTCCAGGGATGGCGACTCAACCACTTCCCTACACAGCCTGTTCTAGCTCTTGACAACACTTCTGAGGAAGAAATTTTTCCTAATATACATTCTAAAACTCCCCTGCTGAAGCTTGATCCTGTTTCCTCTTGTTCTACCACTTTTCACTTGGGAGAAGAGACTAACCCCCACCTCTCTACAACCTCCTTTCAGGTAGTTGGAGAAAGCCTCCTTTTCTGCAGGCTAAACAACTGCAGTTTCCTCAGCTGCTCATCATAAGTCTTGTTCTCCAGACCCCTGACCAGCCTTATTGCCCTTCTCTGGACACACTCCAGCACCTCAGTGTCTTTCTTGTAGTGAGGGGCCCAAAACTGAGCACAGTGTTCGAGGTGGGACCTCATCAATGATGAGTACAGGAAGACGATCACATCCCTAGTCTTGCTGGCCATACTGTTTCTGATGCAAGCCAAGATGCTGTTGGCCGCTTTTGCCACCTGAGCTGACTGCTGGCTCATATTCAGCCAGCTGTTGACCTATACTCCTAGGTCATGTTCCTTTGTAGTGAGGGGCCCAAAACTGAGCACAGTGTTCGAGGTGGGACCTCATCAATGATGAGTACAGGAAGACGATCACATCCCTAGTCTTGCTGGCCATACTGTTTCTGATGCAAGCCAAGATGCTGTTGGCCGCTTTTGCCACCTGAGCTGACTGCTGGCTCATATTCAGCCAGCTGTTGACCTATACTCCTAGGTCATGTTCCTCTGGGCAGCTTTCCAGCTACTCTTCCCCAAGCCTGGAGCACTGTCTGAGGTTGTTATGATGCAAGTGTAGGACCTGGCACTTGGCCTTGATCAACCTTATACCACTGGCCTTAGACCATTGATCCAGCCCATCCAGATCCCTCTGTAGAGCCTTTCTACCCTCAAGCAGATCAACACCCCCGCCCAACTTGGTGTCTGCGAATTTATTGAGGGTGCACTCAATCCCCTCATCCAGATCATGGATAAAGATATTAAACAGAATTGGCCCCAATATTGTACCCTGGGAAACATCACTTGTGACCCACCGCCAACTGGGTTTAACTCCATTCACCACCACTCTTTGGGCCTGGCCATCCAGCCAGAAAAATGCACACCAGTCCAAGCCACGAGCAGCCAGTTTCTCCCAGAGAATGCTGTGGGAAATGGTGTCAAAGGCTTTACTATAGTCTAGGTAGACAGCATCCACAGCTTTTCCCTAATGCACTAAGCAGGTCACCTTGTGATAGAAGGAGATCAGGTTAGTGAAGCAGGACCTGTCTTTCATAAACCCATGTTGACTGTGTCTGATCTCCAGGTTGTCCTGTAAGTGCTGTGTGATGGCTCTCAAGACCAACTGCTGCATAACCTTGCCTGGCACCAAGATCAGACTGGCAGGCCTGTGGTTCCCCGGATCCTTCTTATAGATGGGCATTACAATTGCTAACCTAATGTCCATCGCCCTTGGGTTTCCAGGCATTAAAATTAACTTGTAAAGCTGAAGGATGAAGTTACTATCAAGTGTGAAGAGGAAGGTGAAAAGACAGAATAAAAGCAGCATTTGTTAGTGAATGTCTGGGACTAGATACTCTATTAATTGACTGTTTTTTTTATTTATTTTATTTTTCTTTGTGTACTTTCTGGTCCCTTTTTTTGTATCCCCATAATTCCAAATGAGGCACACATCTTTCAGACTATTTATTTGTTTACACCACCGGGTATTATTAAGCTGATATATTAGAACTTGTGCTGCTCATACTCAGATAACACAAGGTGTTGTACCTGTTCTTTGTATTTCAGGAAATGATCCTCTGAAGCTGAAAGACAAACTTATTATTATTGGGACTCCTGGAGCTGGAAAAACAACTTGTGATTAGTATTGTTCTTGGAAAGCTTTGGCTTTTTTTCCATTTGAAAATAATCATTTAAAAGGCTATGGCTTTTTTGTCCTCCTTTTTCCCCCTGAATACTCAATGGTTTTTCCCATTTGTGTATTAGCTACTAGCTGAAGGTGTGCAGAAGACAATTGCAAAAGGAAGAGTAATTAAAGAACAAATTAATTAGAGTAAATTAATTTCATCTATAATACTGTTTATAACCCAGTTTTTTTAAAGCTCTTTTTAATCTATGTATATATATTATGTCTGTCATGTAATGGTTGGGTCTATATTGATAGTTTATAATGTCTTCATGGATTTGGTTGGAAGAATGGAACCTAAGATCGCCAGTCTCTTCATTTTTATAGCGCCTCCGTTGATTTGGATGATGGCTCCATATAGTCCCTCAAATATAATTAATAGCTCCTGGTGTCTAGGCCTATATCTGTGTTTACCCTTATCTTCTTCAAAACATGTTGGATTTTTTAATAGATCTGTTTGGTTCAGAAATCAAAATATATCACTACTGGGATTAACTACTATTTACTAATCTAATTGTAGCAGCCTCATTTGCTTCCCCCTTTCCACATTACCTAGTATGTTTTATTCTTTCTCTACAGTGCTGCTGCTACAGTTGATGAACAGTCAACAGCTATACTACATTATTGTAATATTTTTTATTACACAAAATTATGAACTTAAGAATTAAGAATTATTAAGAATTACTACTACAAATTAAGAAAGCAAAGAAGAAGGAACGGAATTAAAATTATAATCAAAATTTACAGTGAATTTCCACAGCTCTTGCAGTACACAACATACTGGTCTTGATAGACTACAGAATAGATAATTAATGAGACAGTACACAGGGAAAATAATTATTAACATAGCTGTTACAATATGCTGTTACAATATTTCACATAGATTGTGAATTCTTTGAATCAGGGACTGTCTTTATTCTTTGCAGATAATGCCTGGCACCTCATGATACTTATGACTCTTAAAAAATGGTGTATAACATCAGAGAATGAAAACAAGCTATAATATGACCAAAATTATACAAGAAACTGATTATTAATTTTCACTTCTAAAAAGCACAAACTGGTAGAAAGCTGAGTGTTTCTCCCCATCTAAACACCCACAAGAACTGCAGAGGAAGTGAAATTAACATTTTTCAGGATATGCCAGAATTTTAACTTTTAAGTCACACACACACATATATTATACAACTTAAATGTATTTTGCTTTGCAGTTCAGTTTAGGTTTGAAGTTTTGCATAGCATCTAAACTTAACATTTTATGAGAGACACTTTTGAAATAGAAATAAGTACTATGTTTGAAATGGTAAAGACTTTCCATTTTTCTCTTATTTGGAGGCTTTCCATCTGTCAATTTATAAGGAAAGGTAACCAAAATTTCTGTGATTTCACAAAACATTTTGATTTCTTCCAACAGGCATTTTTTGATGAAAAAAGTTATACCAGTATCTTGCCAGAAATCTTTTCATGTAGCCTTCACCTGTGTAGGGGTTTAAGGAGCAAGGGAAGGAGCACAAATCTCCAGATAAAATTTTATCTTATTCCTACTGAGTTGAAAATAAGATGGAATTAGCTATTATGTTTCTATTCCTTCAAATATAAAAGTCAAGCTTTACCTGTACCGGGCTGTGTTTCACAACCGAACAAAATTTAACCTGGAGAAACAACATTGTCAGTGTGGAATATCATGGAAATGATCAAATTTCAGGAAGGAAAGCCAAGCTACAAGAGGATCCTTCTATTTTTTTAGCACTGTATAGTTTTCCAGGTACACCTTGCCACTGAAAATATTACCCCTGAAGCATTGTTATTATGTTTTTGTCATGAAAGTGAGAGAGGCATAACTCAGAGAGCCTCAGGCAACAATGAATTACCAAGGACTTTCCTATAAGTGAGTGAAATATAATTACACTCTTCAATATGGGAGACAAAATATATTTTAGGTAAAGAAAGGGAGGTAAAAAAGTAGATGAGACAAATTGGCTGTGCTGTATATTTGTCATTAAGAAAGAAGGTAAATGAATGCGTATGAAAGTAGGAACCCAGCCAAGCTTTTACTACACATTTAAAAAAAAAAAGGAAATAAATAAAGAAAAAGATCTTAACTTCCCCTGGTGTTGTTATATTATTGATTACTAAATCATCAAGCAGATTGCTAATGAAGGACAGTCTGACCATGCATGGATGCAGGTGAACACACGCGTGCACACCCTTGAAGATGCACTCCCAAAACTAATTTTTATATGCAGGAACCATACCCTAAGGCTGACATACAAGCCAGCTATTCAGCTGAATGTGTTTCACCTAAGGCACATTACCTGACTCTTTCTTACTCTATGCATGTCTCTGACTGGAGTAAAACACAGAAAAATAAACTTCTTTCACTGGAGCATCCACTTACTTCACATGGTTTAGTTCACTGTGGTATTCCATGGTAATTTAACCATGTCTGTGTTACCTTAATAAGGCTTTTGGTGCTAAAACATTTTTATCCTGGAATTTAGACTGATAACTTCCTCTTGTTTAAACTACCATCAAAGTCAGTGGAGCTTTTACACCTTACTCTTTAGCCCATGCAATCTCATTTGTCTGCTTCCAGACACAGAGTGGAAAAGTAACTCCCACAGACATTAACTGAGGTTACTGGCTGAAGTCAGATAGAATCATAGAATCATAGATCATAGAATCATAGAATTGCCCAGGCCAGAAGGGACCTCCAAAGGTCATCTAGTCCAACGCCCCCACAGTCAGCAGGGACACCCCCAACTAGACCAGGTTGCCCAGGGCCTCATCGAGCCTCACCTTGAATATCTCCAGGGAAGGGGCCTCAACCACCTCCCTGGGCAACCTGTTCCAGTGCTCCACCACCCTCACAGTGAAGAACCCTCTCCTAATATATTTGATATATTTGAATATCCTACAGTAGGACAAATAATTCACAAGTCAGTAACATACTGGCATTGCATTCTACTATGGACAGGATTACCTTTGACGGCTTTGTCCTTGCAAAGATAAACATGACAGAGTCATTTCAATATGGTTAAGCACAATTATGATAAGAAAGAAAAATAAAAGAAAATTCTATTTAAGGATGATAGCATTTCAAATAGTTGTCATTTTAAAGTAAAATTTACATCAGAAAGTAGTATGTAAATATAAAGCCTTAAAATAAAATAAAAAAAAAAGTCACTTAAAACCACTTAGAAAAAAGAATAAAATTTAAGAACTCAGATTTAATGAATACATATTTTTCTCAAACGTTTTTTCAGTGTCAGTAAGAACAGTGAAGGCTTCCTACTGGTTACGATTTGAAACCTAGAACCGCAGCTGAGGAGAGGAAAATCTTTCTGACACACAGACCATATAATTATAGAGACCACATTCTTCAAACTGATTTTTTTTTCTCCTTTATCTCCTCCCTTAACAATGACACAACAAGTAAAAGCTGCGGTGTCTGTCCGTACACTCCAGAGCATTTTTTTCTTCAGTCATATATGAGAACTGTTCATAAATTATTTGTTCAAACAGCTATTGCCAAAACCAAAATCTTTGAAGATATTATAAGTAGTTCTTGTATCAGTAGGGAAAAAATAGGTGAGTAGTCATCTGGCCCAACCCTCCTACTCAAACAGGACCACCTAGAGCCAGTTGCCCAGGACCATGACCAGAAGGCTTCTGAATATTTCCGAGGATTTCCCACAATCTCCCCAAACAACCTGTGCCAGTGCCCAGTCACCCTCACAGTGAAAAAGTGTTTCCTGATGTTTCAGAAGAACCTTCTGTGTTTAGCTTTGTGCCCATTGCCTCCAGTACTGTCACTGGGCACAACTGAAAAAAGTCTGGCTCTGTCTTCACTGTTCCCTCCCATCAGGTATTTCTACACATGGATAAGATCCCCCTGAGCCTTCTCATTTCTCCCTCACAGTGAAAAAGTGTTTCCTGATGTTTCAGAAGAACCTTCTGTGTTTAGCTTTGTGCCCATTGCCTCCAGTACTGTCACTGGGCACAACTGAAAAAAGTCTGGCTCTGTCTTCACTGTTCCCTCCCATCAGGTATTTCTACACATGGATAAGATCCCCCTGAGCCTTCTCATTTCTGGCTAAACAGTCCCAGCTCTCTCAGCCTTTCCTCATAGGAGAGATGTTCCAGTCCCTGCACATCTTTGTGGTCCTTTGTTGGACTCTTGTCTCCATTATGTTCATGTGTCTCTTGTACTGAGGAGCCCAGGGCTGAACACAATACTCCAGGTGTGGCCTCACCTGGAGTAGAGGGGAAGGATCACGTCCCTCAACTTGATGGCAATACTTTGCCTTAGTGCAGCTCAGGATACCGTTTGCCTTCTTTGTGGCAAGGGCACATTGTTGGCTCATGTTCAACCTGGTGTCCACCAGCCCTTCCATGTTCTTTTCTGTAACGCTTCTTTCCAGCTGAGTGGCTCCCAGCATATACAGGTGCCTGGGGTTTTTCCTCCTCAGGTGGAGGACTTGGCACATGTCCTTATTAAACTGCATGAGGTTCCTTTCAGCCCAGTTCTCAAGCCTGTTAAGGTCCCTCTGAATGGAAGTATGACCCTCTCAGCCACTCCTCTCAGTTTATACTCTTGCTCAGGATACACTCTGGCCCAGACATTCAGTCAGTTTTTATTCCACCTGACTGTATGCTTATCCAGCTCAAACTTCACCAGCTTCTTTATGAGAATCTTATGGGAGACACTGTTGAAAGTCTTACTGAAGTCCAGGTAGACAATGTCCACTGGTCTCCCCTCATCTACTAGGCCAGTCATTTCATCATAAAAGATTATCAAGTTGGTCAAGCAGGACTTTCCTTTGGCGAATTCATGCTGACTACTCCTGACTATTTTCTTGTCCTTATTGTGTTTGGAAATAGTTTCTAGGATGAGCTACTCCGTCACCTTCCCTCAGCCACAGATGAGGCTGACTGGCCTGTCGTTCCCTGGGTCCTCCTTCTTGCCCTTCTTGAAGGTTAAGGTGACATTTCCTTTCCTCCAGTCTTTAGGCACTTCTCCCAGTCTCCATGATCAGTGAGATTATTGAGTGACCTTGCAATGGCATCAGGCAGGTCCCTCAGCACTTGTGGGTGCATCCCATTGGGGCCCACAGACCTGTATATATTCAGCTTGCTTAAGTAGTCCCTGACCTGATCATATTTTACCAAGAGTACCTCTTCCTCATTCCAGCATTTCCCCCTGGTGTCTGGGATTTCTGGCAGCTGGTCTTGCTAGTAAAGACTTAAGGCAAAGGCAACATTCAGTATCTCGGCTTTTTCTATGTCCTGTGTAACCAGATCCCCCACCTTGTTGAACAAAGGACCCACACTTTCCTTAGTCTTTGGTCACCTATGTGTTTAGACAGGCCCGTCTTGTTGCTTGTGACATCCCTACCTAGATTCAGTTCTGCTGGGATTTAGCTCTTCCAACTTTGTCCCTGGATGCTCAGACAGAGTTTCTTTATTCCTCGCAGATTAGCCATCCTTATTCCACCCTCTGTGTGCTTCCCTTTTGCTTTTGATTGGGCCAAAGTTTGCTCTCCTGAAGTCTAGAGTTTTGAGCTTGTTTTTCACCCTCCTGCCCATCCTCAGGATCCTTAACTCCACCATCTCATGGTCACAAACATCCCCAATGATCATTTCGTTGTTCGTGAGCATGAGGTCCAGCAGAGCACTTTTTCTCATTGACTCTTCTATCACTTGAAGGAGGAAGTTATCACCAATGCACTCCAGGGACCTTCTGGATTGCTTATGTCCAGCTCTGTTGTCCTTCTAGCAGATATCAGAGTGGTTGAGGCCCTGAGGACCACAGCCTGTAAATGTGAGCTGTTCCTATCTGTTTGTAGAGGACCTGATAAAATAAAACTGATTGAGTCCTCTGGGTAGTCAGCAGAACAGTTCAGTTCTCCTCCTAATGATGTATATGAATTTGGTGATAGGGCACAGTGACAGAAAGTTGCTGACCAGGGGTGAGAGATGAAATGTTCTCTGAAGGAGGCTGTTCTCTGTAAGGGAATTCAGTAATTTCATTTTGTAAGTTTAAATGTCATTAAGACACATACTTTACTCATATTACAAATAGGTTTCACACTTTGACGAAGAAAACATTACTTTTGTGATTTAACCCCCCCCCCTAAACCCCATATTGTTCATGTAATTTATTCATTCTGGCAAGGCAAATAAGAAAACAGTCTTTAAACTTCAGTGTAATAAGAGTGGAATCCAGTGTAAAAATAAATTGAAGACAGAATTTAATTATTGCTTTTCTCTGCATGATTTGCTCCCTAGCCCCTTTGCAAACTTTCTAACACTTATTTTAAATTCTTCTTTTATCCTTCATCTGTTGACACTATTTACATACAGAACTCTGATGTGTTTACCATACAATTAGAATAGATCTTCATTTTAATTAAATATCAATTCAGGATCACAGCTTCAAGCTATTTGTCAGCACTGATAGTGATCAATAGAAGGAGATGCTGAACAAAGAAGATAAATAGATTTTCTGAGTAGTCAAATATTTTTCATTTCTTCATGTACCCCATTTTTAATAGAGGATGAAGAGATTAAATT
The DNA here is from genome assembly GCF_001431845.1 of Calidris pugnax. Taxonomy (NCBI): domain Eukaryota; kingdom Metazoa; phylum Chordata; class Aves; order Charadriiformes; family Scolopacidae; genus Calidris; species Calidris pugnax. The sequence continues at coordinate 11,525,980 of NW_015094510.1, read as the reverse complement.
TCTTGCATCCTTTTAGTTATTCTGTGGCACATATTTAGAAAGTTGAAATCAGAAGCTAATTGCCACATCATTATGCTTAATTGACATGCTACCTTTTTCTCTGTAACTCTCCATGACAAGTTCGTTTAACTGCAATGTAGTGACTGCCTGTCCCAGGAGTAAAACTTTCAGTAGCTGTGGGCAAATTCCTAAAAATAAAACTCAGTTAGGAACCTAGCTTTCACACCAGAGCCCCTGGGGCCGTGCATCCACCATCTTGCTATTGCAAATTCCACATTACAAAACCTTGTAATTTACAGCTTAAGCATATACCATACTCAGTTTACATTTGGTGGGGTTTTTTTATGCTGACATCATTTTGAGTTTCAGCAGTTCTTTCACCCATTGGCATCTGACTGTTCATGATATGACTATCATCCCCTCTCAGTCTTCTTTTACTATACTAAATGAGCAAAGGTGTTGTATTCTTCCCTCTTGGGGCAGTGTCTGGTTTCTGGTTTCTCATCCTGGCAGTTCTCTGCACCTCTTAAATCTACCTTCATTGAAGATGGCTCAGCAAAGTTGGGTTAAGCCCATTCAAACACATGGCTACTTCCTCATCAGCAGTGAAGGTGTTTTAGCTGGTGCATGTTTGCATCGCTGTTGCCTGTTCACATTTGCATTGAATTGGAGGCATATTGGACATCTTGTGATTGAATGTTATATCACATACCTTCTTTTAGGTAATTTCTAAGTATTTGGTTTCATTACAATACAGAAATTCGTACTGTTGGTCCCAGAATATATCACATTCCTCTCATATTTTTAGACTTCATTCATCTCTTAGTGGCCCCTCCCACTCTCTCTCCCTTCTCCTCTCTCTCCTTCCCCAACTTCCTCTTAACTCTCTCCTTGTTATCCTTTCCTTCTTTCTTTCCTTCCTTCCTTGCTCCCCTTTGTTAGGCCTTCATTTGCCTGTCCACGTCTAACATCAATATTCATATTAAAAATAGCAGTAAAAAACTAATCTTGCAATGAAAAATTTGGGCAAAGGGAATTCAAGTGGGGAGAATCTTAGTGTCGAACAGCTGTTTCATGGATTTTTGTATACAAAATTTGGCGAATAGTGATTACAGATATTTGTATGCATGAAAGATAATTCTTTTATACTTTGTAGGACATTATTCCTCAGAAATTAAATTACATGTAAGTACTAAATTTTTAGTCTCAACACTTCTTCAGCTTGAAATCTTAAATTTCAAGATGTGACATTTAAATAACGGATTTCAATTTTAAAATACCTTTATTTTGAAGAGAAATGGACTGAGGAACAAAAGAACAGGAAACACAGTAGAGATATTTTAATAGCACCCTGTTGGCCTGTCACATTGAGGTAAAAGATGGAAGGAGACTATAGTTTTGTGGAGAGGTTGGGAGATCAAACAAAAATGAAGTTCACTAATAGAAAAGTCTCTTTTCCTTGTAGTAAATTTAAACCTGCAATAAATTTCTAGATGGAGACATTTTAATACTGTTCTTGTCTTTAACAGGCCTAAATTTTAACAGAATACTTCTAATAACTTATTTGTATTTCAATTCTCTGTCTACAGAGTATAAATTTCTGTTTCATGTATGCTGTTCCAGTAGTGATACCTATATATGTGTTATGTGCTTATGTACAAATCTATGTATAACTTGTGCGTGTATAAGTGCATGCATGTGCATGGATGTGCTAAGCAGTGGTTATTTAGAAAGTTCCATATTTTTGTTATCAAGGGCTTCAGGTAGCAATAAAAAAGAAATGGATGTGAAAAAGGAATTGAAAAGACATGTGAATGAAGGGACAGAAATGTAGTGTCAGTTAGTAACTAACTAGCCAAATTTTCACTTAACAAAGCTCTGGCTGAGGAGCTCAAGATCTTGTCCTACCATGCCAAAGAGTATTTATTCCTAAAAAAGGTATATTTGATGTAGCATATGCAGTGATGCTGTGATTGGGACTCGGTAATATGTGTATGGTTCACTCTAGCTGCAAAGAGTATGATTGAAATTCTTTTACGGCTCATTAAATAGCTTCTACGAACCAGCTCTTTTATCTGTGTCAAACGGCATTCCCCTTCACATATAAATGCCATATTCTTATGTGAATATTTGCATGTCTATGTTTATCATTCCCATTTCCATGAGTATCCAAGCATGTGAACTAATAATTTTCCAGTACAGTTTCTTACAGAAAGCAGATGTCCGAATTGGAAAGTCTGGAAGAATCCAGATAGGGAGTAAGACCATAATAAGCTAATTTTTAATTTTACAGTATTTGTCCAGCTCTAGAAACAACAACACTTAATGAGACCCCACTTTGATTCCTACAAAGTAATTATTTCTTGAGATGTGTTAAATGGACCTGTTAAAAATAAGCTTGAATTAAACTCCTTTTCTTTATATCAAAAAATTACTGCAAAGTCACACCTCATCATAACGCTGTTCGTAAAGATCAAAGATGTTGTGTTGTTACTGAGTACTGTTAAATGTATTTTTAGGCATGACATGATAGAACATGAGTGATTAGGAATATTCAGTGTTTAAAAGTTGTAAATGAAAATCCAAATGATAATCAAGTTATCTTTACAGATCCATATGAATTAATTCAAGCAGAATTTTATCTAGTCACAAATACTCTGGAGACTTAATTGCTAATTAAATGTTCACAACAGAATTTTAATTTATCTTAACTTTGCAATTTTGAAATGTGTTGGACCAATACAAGTATTCATATAGATTTTAAAATAGATAAACCTATTTAAATAAACAGAATCATATTCCCATTGCTGGCCAACTGAAAAATACCAGCAAGTAAACTTAAGTTGAACTTAAACACCAGAGAAGTTTTTCAATAAAGGCATTTACTCTAGATGTCTAGATTTTGTTGTTTTGAAAACCCCCTACCTTCCATCTTTGCAAGTTTGGGTAATTTTGTGTTTTGTTTTTTTTTAGTTTTTGTGGGGGTTTTATTGGTTAGGGTTTTTTTTTGTTTGTTTGTTTTGTTTTTATTTCCCCTTCCATTATTTTAATATGCTTTGGCAATTTCAAATCTGTTTGGAAAAGGATTTTCAGGGCTGCCAAATTTGAGACCCATCAGTATCTCTTCCTTATCCCTCATGGCCCTCAGCTTTTCTACCTTTGCCTCGTTGCTTGGGGTTCAAGTAACATATCACAAACAGCATTTATAAGCATGAATTGAAAACTCACTTGTTGATCTATCTAATATCATTCAAGGACACGGGCACCAGTCCAACAAAGTATTTAGACTCCTCACTGTTATTTAGGCTTTCAGTGTTCTTCTGAAATCTCTTTCACTGACGTTTATTACCTCACAATTGGGGTGGACTAAAAGCATGCCCACAGGCAATTAAGGAAATTCAGCTAATGGCTGATAATTTATTAGGCCACTGTAATTCAATTCCATCCCATTATGTGCCTTACCTCTTAGCAAGCTCTTTCAAATGAAGTTAATTCAAAGGCTTTACTTAGTATGTTTACGGTGGCATAGACAGGCCTTATCAGATTTCTCAAGGATATACTATTACATAATGTTTTAAACAAAATTACAGCCTTCCTTCCTATTCACGCAGGCCAGAAGGATTACTTAAAGCTATTTTACAAAATAAAAAAGATCAGAATTCCTCCATTATAAGGGCAAACATGTTATATATAGGGACGGTGACATTTGAAATGCAATTTTCCCCATCCATGGCAATTCTAGGGGTGTTAACTAAGCAGTCTAAATGTTTTCCAGAGTTTCTTGCGTGTGGTTGTATGTACACCACTGGGTCAGCTGGTGGGTAGCAACTGCCAGGTAGTGATGTACTGTGGGTCCAGTCTGGTAAACTCTTGTTCTCCTGAGTCACCCTTATGTATGTGACTGTACCTGTGGCCACTGAAAATTCCTACATGCAAAAATCGTACAGATTGCTCCTGACCAGCTTTTGCTTTGGGTAACAGCTGAGGTAGAAAATCTGTCTCTAAGTGGCTTTCTCTTGAAAAAGATGAACTTGCCGGAACATTTAAAATGCCAAATTCAGCAAGAACAAAGATAACTCTGTGGGTGAGTGTGACTCAAGTCCTAAATTACTCACAGTGAAACAGGTTGCCAGTGTCATTTACAGAAAAGCAGGTGTAGCTTTACAATTAAAACACTTCACTTTCCAGTCCCACCCACTACTTCTCTGTGAGAAACCCACCACCTCCCAGCTCCTGGTAGTGCTGATGCCTATAAAAAAAAAAAAAAAATATGGTAAGGAAACCAGGAACTGAGTTTGTATCAGACTTATTTCTCAGGAACAGCAGGAAGAGATGATGGCAGGAAAGCACTCTAGGTGGTTAGTATAACACTGGTACTTGCTAAAGTCATCCAAAGGGTGGGACTATGATGTCCCTGTTAAAGAGTTGTTGGGCAGGTGGTGGATGAGATTGAATTTTGTTTTCAAAGTAATGAAAAGCCAAAAATGTCTGCTAGCACTCACAGCTGTAAACAGTTTCAAAGTACAGGAAAAATCAATAGTAAAGAGAGTCAAAGCATCCATATTTATCAGAAATAAACTAGCACAGTAAATTTTCCGCAGTTTGCCCTCCTTTCTTATTTGTTTGAAAAGACATTCTACTATAAAGATTGCTTCCATCTTTTTGTGAAAGTCAGGAAACACAGCTTGTGCCTTGAAAAAAAAACCCACCCTGAACTGAGGTCTGAATACACTGTGTACACTTTTCTCATAGGGAATCACAACATTAACTAATCATGGAGTGAGGGTTAAGATAGCTGCGTGAGAAGGGCTAGCTATGTACCAGTGCCAGAGATTGTATTTCAGCAACTGCAAGCCACACCAAACATATCTTAAAAGAAGCGTTAGCTGAGAAACTGTATAGCTGTATGAAGGCCATATTGAAAGCTGTATTTCCTTTGTCCATGTGGCTGTGTTTTAGAGATGACTTTTTTTTTCTGCTGTGCTGTGCTCTTATGCGTGCCTGCTTATGTGAGAGAGAAAGAAAGATTTAAATGGACAAAAAAAGAGAAGGGATGACAAAGTGAATCAGTCATCTAATATTTGCAAACAGAATTTTTTCAGCAATTTTATTTCCATGAGCAAACAATATGTTATTCCAAATATTTTTCCATTATTTCTTCGGTTCAAATTGAGAGCCAAGTGACATATTGATCTCTTGAAAGAGCTCAGGATTTGAAAGATAAATAAGACTGGGGTGGCACAAAGGACTATAAAAATATATCCACTGTAGAGTGAGAAATATAAAGGAATGATGAACCTAATGTTGAAACAATTTTAGAATGGAAAAACAGATTTTCAAGAAAACCTCTTCCCTCCAAGGTGATTGAAAAGGACCCTTAAAAAAAAACAGGTTTTAATGACTTCAGTAATTTGTTACCTTAGGTATGTGGCTGAAGTCCTTCAGGAAGCTACCCTACCTAGGCAGGATTTAACCCTTACATTAAGACATCTATATGCAGATACCTATGTGTAGAGGAAGCTTGAAGGAAGTGCCTAAACAAGCATCTTTTGCTGTGCCGTGTCCTCCATCTGCCAGCCCAGATGCATGGGATTGTCCCAGGTCTTCTGCCACTTCAGGAAAGCCCTATTTACATGTCTTAGATGCCACAGAGCGTCTCAAATGCAGATGTGTATTCATGTAAGTGTTGCCTACCCTGGGTAACTAAGGCTTCAGTATAGATAAGGGAGATTCAGTCAATAAGCTGAGTGGAGCCTAGAGACTTGGCTGACCACGTGTAGGTATTTCTCTCAAAATAAGCAGATGACACTAAGCCTGTCAACTAAGATTTCAGCTGAGTTTCCTGAATACAGGTGTCCTGTGGCGTGTTCTGATGCCATAAAATATTCAGAATATCCACATAAAACACAGTACCTTACAGGAAAGGGGAGGGGAGCTGGAGATCAGACTTGATTGACACAAGCTCTTCAAGTGCCAGTAGATGTTTATGCTTAAGTGACCTAATAGATACCTGGAGCTTTTCTGACTAAAATAGGAGCTTAGAAACCTAGCAGATGTGTCAACACCTACATGTAGGTATCTACAGTTGAGAGCTGAATCCTGCCCTTGCGTTTTGGGTTGGTTTTTTGGCTCTGCTTCCAAAACAGACTGTTCTTCCATGATTTATTTCCCTCGACAATGTGAAATTAAAAGAGAGCCTTTTAAAAGATGCAAAGTTTGGGCCCGAGTTCACAAAGGATACTTCTGGCACAGCAGTTTGCACAAGAATGCTATTTACACAGTACTCAAGAATATTGTTTATTTGAGTATTGAGTATTGATTTTTCTGCTCATAGCTAGCTTTTAATTAATTGACTTGCAATGTTAAGATAACAGCAGTGTGAACAGGCAGAATTGAACCCATGGGCCATGAATGCATGGGCTATGCTTTTCACTGTACTGTTCTCTAATCTTGAGCTATTTCTCTATATTAGCTTGATAGTTAATAGCCTGTCTTTAAAATGTCAATCAGGTCCTCTGGCCTAAAGTTTACTGGAAAATAAGGAGAGAATGAACCCAAAAGCTACTTCTTAATTAGAAGCAGAGATGGGCTTCCAGAAGATCTGCAAAACAACCAAAAAGATCCTTTTTTCGGCCTTTGTCAACAGGATTCCCGAGGAACCTCTGGAATAAAAAAACCCTGTCTATGCTATTGGAATCTCTGAGGCAAGGTATTTGGTCTTTCCATGGCATGCTTTCTGCCAGAATTAATCTTCTCAGGAGGATTAGATGTTGCAGAGAGATATAAATTATATATAACTGTACCACTTTGTGGAAATTTGGTCTGTGCTGTCAACTCAGACCACTCTGGAAATTTCCTGTTCAGTTTTATTACCTACTAAACTACTTTACTGTAAGGCTGGAAGCGATAAGTTTTTTGATGTCAGAACTCACAGGATAATACTTTCTTGAATGGCTCACAGCTGTGTGAATGATGATATTGTCTGCTACTAAAGAAAAATCAGAGATATGGTCAGTGTTTGTTATCATGTCATTTTATACATCATTTTATCACTTGCACTATCTCCAGCACCTAGAATTGTCTGCTCAAAGCTTTTACCCCTTTACTGTAAGTTGCTGAGTTATTGCTAGCAAAGATTGCATTTCCTCTTGAAAATGTGTAGTGATGTAGTTAATCAAAGTAAACAGTAAAGGAATGCTGAACTCCACATCAGCTAAGGGTCTGATTCTGCCACCCATACTTCCATTGAATAGCTCTTACTGAAGTGAGTACCCTCACAGAGGATAATTGAACTATTCAGACGAAAAAATGTTACCCACTGTGTACAGGCATTGGAGAGTTCGATTCTGTATGCTAGATGCTGGGAGAGAACTCACAAAGAATTATGAATTACAGTAAAGAGAAGTGATAAGTGAGGCTATTTTTAATTTTGAAGAACAACAGTGAAAGTTTTAATCTGTTAGTTTTCTTAGACTTCTTATGTCTGTCGTGTAATGGTTGGCAAGAAGAAACTGTACTTACCTGGTGATGCTGAACTGTCAGTCCAGGTCATCTGTTTAATAGTAATGAGATGTTTTTTAACAGCCAATAATATCTGCTACTGAATAACTTGTCTGTCCTGTAGAGCAGGTGCAGAGATGATTTTATGAGAGGTACCGACACTGTTGAGTTTGTTTTTTGTGAGAGCTTCTTCTAGTCAGCACTAATGAATAACTTTGCTGCCTGCATATATTTGCTAGGCAAACCAGATTTGCAGCACATATAAGTATACATTTCAATATTTGAAATCTAGCAGATGAGGTCCCTTGATTGTTAAAAGAAAATTTGGATTTCAGGCGGCATATGTTATAGCTTCCAGAAACTAGCTCTTAAATTAACAAGCCACTGAGTTCTCCAAAACTTTTTCAAGTGCTGATTAACAAGGCAATGCAAACCCTTTACAACTTTTTGCCCTTTCCCTTTATTAAATGCCTGACATTTAGCAAAATTAGTTGATGGAATATGATGAGTCTTACTACGTGTGCTGTGTGATGGAACATGATGCAAAACCTAACACAAAATCTGAACTGAAATATTGCCATTAGTTTGGACACCCACTGTTTAATGTGATTTTTTTTTCTGAAGAAAATTACTCATAGAACCAAAGTGTTCCAAGAGGATGTGGTATTGCAGGAGGGTGGCACAGCCCCACATTAATCTTTTTCCAATTAGAACTTGGGAACAGTTCTGGTGCCTGGAGGGCCTCAAGATTTCCTCAAATGTTACCTCTCCATTAGCAGCTTCAAATTATTTACTCACAAAAAAATATAATTTTTTCTCCAAAGGAGTGAAAGTGAAGGTGGAAAAAAGAAACAACTCAAATGTCTGAAATATAATGCAAAGAGCCAAGTAACAAAACAGAGCAGACAAAATTACTGGCATGCTGGGTGGATAATAAGCAATAACAGTTGTTAGAAGTACAGTGCAATAATTATCCTGAGTAAAATGAAGGCATGTGTTTTAGGGGGAAAAACAGAGGTAAGGAGGGAATTCATATAATATATATTGTGTATTGATGATGTGTAAAGACAGGAAAGTGGAAAGAGTTGGGAAAATATCAACTGCTAAGGCATTAAAATGTGACCTGGATGACTATCAAAATAATTTCTAGTGTTAGAAATAAAATATGGATGGCTATGCTCACATTGGACAAGTAGATAAATAAAATAAAGTTAATATAATGATATAAATCTGAGTTTCAAATCATAAACCTATTTAGAGAGAGTTAGCTATAGAATATAAACATGGATCTAGAGAAGATTCAGTTCACATCAAATGGAGACTAAGTAAAAGTGGACTGTTTTTGTTCCAAAGAACTGACTTTGGCAAATTGAGGAAAATGTTTAGTGAAGTCAGCTAAACTGAAACACACCTGACCTTAGAAAAAGCTTGACTTTTTTCAAAATGCCAATGGTCCAAAAATGATTTGTAATTTTAATGGCTCTTCATCTATTTTTTTACTATAGATTTTGGACATGACTTCCAGACATAAATAGATTAACAAGCACTACAGACAGGACTTTGGTGATTAGCTAAGAGTTAAGAAAGATCAGAAAAGAAATATAATCAGTAAAGAAAGCTAGAGCTTAGGAATCCTGGAATGTAAGATTTGCCAAAACTCAAGTTTATTTAACACTTGTGAAGGAAATGAAAAGAAACATTGACTAGTTTTAAAAAGGAGGGGAGGGGCAAGAAGTGGGATATTTATAGGATATTTAGTGGACACCATATAGCTAATATTCAAACCACTGATGACCTTATTTGCCTGAATATTAACACATATGATAAAGCCTTAGGGTCAACCCAGGATGGCCTGTGAGAATGAGGTATGGAAATAGAAATGGCAACATTTAATTCAAACAAATTAATAGTCAATTGGATGATCTTAGTAACAGAATAACTGTGAAAACTAGTACATAAAATAGGATAATGAGGATTCAGAGAATGAGTCTATTCAGTGAGGAATGGTGCTGTTCCCCACAGTATGCCAAAACAAGTTGTGAAGGATAAGAAAAATTGAGGAAATGAGAATGCCAAGCAAAATTAAAATAGTTTTTGATAAGGTAGTATATGTTCCCAGTAGGGGAAAAAAACCCAGAAGAATCTCTTTGATCATCCAAAGGAACCAGATATGCCACATGGGAAAGCAATATTTAATATAGGAAAGATGTCTGTCATTACATTAACAAATTGGTCAGAAATTAAACAACATGGGATTATGCTAGGAAGTGAAACTCCTGGCCGGCCTGAAAGGAAATTGTCAACAGAGATCCACAAAGGGAATTAAGAAGTGATGCAAATGTTACTATTCTTTTATTAAAAAGTGTGGGGAGGAATGTGAAGACACAAAGTTATGAGCCATTATAATTTAAAAGGTTGGTCTACCAACAGAGGAAGAACTAGATGTCTTTGATGACAGAATTATAAAGAGGGATGTAATGTAATTGTGTATCATGCAAGGTCAAGCATGTAGATACTATCAGGTGCAAAATCACCGCCTGGAAATGATAACTTAATGGATTTATTACTATAAAGATGCCTCAAAGCCATGAATAAGATGTACTTGTCTAAAGGGTAAATATGATAGTAGAATTGTAAAGATGATCGAGAAAGCAAAGAAATACTAATTATAGAATCATAGAATGATTAGAGTTGGAAGGGATTTTAAAGACCACTGAATTCCAACCCCCCTGCCATGGGCAGGGACACCTCCCACTAGACCAGGTTGCTCAAAGCCCCATCCAGCCTGATCTTGAACACTTCCAGGGATGGGGCATCCACAACTTCCCTGGGCAACAACCTGTTCCAGTGTCTCACCACCCACACAGTAAAAAAATATCTTCCTAATATCTAATCTAAATCTCCCCTCTTTCAGTTTAAAACCATTGCCCCTTGTCCTATCGCTACACTCTCTGATAAAGAGTCCCTCCTCATCTCTCCTGTAGGTGTCCTTTAAGTACTGGAAGGCTGCTATAAGGTGTCCTCAGATAATTATATAATATAGTTAGATGTAATAATATTTATATAATATGATAGCAAAAAGCATGTTTCCAAACTGTGGGAAGATTATTCTGAACAGGATCATCTTATAAAGAAGGCTACCAAAAAAATGAAGATAACTTTATGAGTTAGCTTTTTGCATTTGGCTTGCAAAAGGAGAAGCCAGGTGTCTTACCAAACAGGACTAACTAGCACCATATATCATAGCCATCCACCACTCAATTATTTCAAAAGTTTAAAGACAGTGGGGATACAAAAATGTGTCCAGTTGACATCACCTCGCGGGAAGACCCAAGTCTCACATCTGTTCTGATAGTGTTACAGATCTAGTAGGAGCAGCTGAGAAAATTTTACAGATTCTTCTTTACTTGCAGAGAGATTGCATTGCCATGGAGATCCACACCCAGCTGAGACGTTGACCAAGATGTATGTACACCAACTGACTGAGATTATGGTTTAATTACAAAGTAAGGGCTCATATAATTGAAAACTCAGTGGTTACAATAGCTGTGGGAAGGAAACTGTTCTCATTTATTCAATTTCTTAGATATTTTTTCTAGAATGATCTGTATCAGTTAAATTAGACAGCTGCAGGCTTTCTCACATGTAAGGGTTCCATAGCATTAACTGTGACTACAACCAGAGTCGGAGCTTTCATGAGTTCAGAGGCAGCACAGATTTTATGGGATCTGTGATGTCTTTAACACTAGGAGTCCCTCTAATACTGACGGGTAAAAGCACAGCAATCATTTTAGTTAAAGTAAGCATTTGTGTATAATACTGAGTGCTTCTGCTTGGTCCTGGGAAGAGCATTAATCTTTTGAAACTCCTTCCAGCAGCTCCTCATTCTGTACAACCAAGACAACATTAGCGTGCTGAAGAGCTCTTCTTTCTGGCACCAACATGGATCTTTAAATTGAAAAGACTCTTAATCTCTTCTGACTTCCTGCTAAATCTGGTTGGCAGGACATCAATCATTTTATTCAAACAAAAGCACAATGAAACTTTTCTGGATATCATGATTGAAAATGACCTCTCTGACCTAGGACCTGTCAGGTAACCTAAGGTAAAGTCACCAAGGTAGATGTTGAACTAGCATTTGTCCATGTCCTCAAAGTATCAAAACATACATTGCAGATGAACACTTCGTTTTCTAAACCTTGAAGGGAAGATCTTTGTACAGGATACCTTCATGAGGTGCTGTTCTTCCAGACATGCTTATACACAGAAACTTTTTTTTTATGTTCAGCCAGGGTTTTTTGTCTCTGACCTAGGTGGTAGGGAGGCCACCTACTGTAAACTCCTGCACCCAGATTGGTTACATGATCTGAGAAGAGCAGAGAGCCAACCATAAACTGTAGAGCTTGTAGGATTTCACGGCTGAATTGCTTGCTTGATTTGCTTTTATTGAAGATCAAGAATTTTAACAGTAACATAAACAGGATTGAAATATTAGACAATTCACTGATGACATTTTCCCAATTAAATGAGGTACAAGTGGTATGATTGATTTAATCTGCTTTTAGTTGTTGGCAGTGTGTTCTTCTATCTTAGTTCTGTTTACCTTAGGCTTTCTCTATAGATGGCAAAAAAATGCAGTCACTTTTAGGGGTGTAATTGAACTGGAAGGTTTGAGAAGAAACATACTCCAATTTTCAGTTTTGAGTTAGACTTATTATTCTGTTGTGTTTTCATTTAATTTGCTTGACATTCTACTCTGTATTCAGCAGAACAGCTATTTGCTTGAGATGAATTTCAATTACCTTCTCATCAGTTGTTTCTTAAATATTATATTTCCTCCTCTTCTTCAGGAGATTTCTCATACATTATAGAATTCCAATCAACATTCCTCAGAGCATTCAGCTTTCTTTCACCGTCCTCTTTCTCAAAGTCAAAACACTTTTAGTACACAGCATTCTCTCATGAGTATTTCAGACTCAATGATAAGCTGATAAGTAGATCCAGGATGCTCTGTATCTTAAATGTGATTTCTTATATTTAGGTCATTTCTTAGGATCAGGCATGGAATAGCCTTGGACTATAAAACCTGTACAAGGAATTACTGGAAACAAAACAAGGCTGTGCTAAGAATATGAAACTTTTAAGAATGTGTTCTCCTTCATAATTGCATTCCTGTTATCCTAATCAATATCAGAGTAATTAAAATGCCTCATGATCAATGTTTCCGCCTTGTTCAGGAGGTGTCTCTTATCTCTAAAAGGTTGCTATGATCTACTTTTTCTAACCTTACTAAAGGTTCCTTGCCAAAAGTCATTTTACTCCCTATTTGGCTATAAATTACACTTAAACTGCCTCTATTGTCAGATAAAAATGAACAGTTTTTCCTTTCATGCTACATATAATTGCTATGTAACTTCATTTTTCTATGAACCGCATGGTATTTTCACTGCAAGAATTTCACTGAATTTCACTGAATTTCTAGAGTTGGAAGGGACCATAGAGATCATCTAGTCCAACTCCCCTGCTGAAGCAGGATTGCCCAGAGCTAGAGCAGGATTGCCCAGAGCTAGAATATTTTAACTTTTTATCAGGTAATTTTATTATCCTGAATCTAATATTCTTCCTCCAACCTCAGGGACACTATTATTTTTTGTATGTGTTTTTAACCACCCCCTCCATACTTACGGTCCCTACCAGCAAGCATTTGGCTTTTTGCATGCTGTGAGTTCTGCCAGGAGATATACTACAACCTTTCAGCCACTATAAAACCTGAATGATCCTAGCTTGAGTTGGGTGTCTTTACCAAGTTGTATACTTGGGCTAAAGCCCTGCATGGAACTCTTCTGACTTAACCTGGGAATCTAAAAGTTATATACAAATGGGGAGCCAGCTACCTGAAAGGTCCATTTCTCGTCAATGCAGGGAGATACTAACCTCCAGAAAGATACTAATCTTACCTTCCTAAGTAGGATGTGGGAAGGGTCAGATGATTCATCCTCTGGAAATGCCTGACACAGACAGCACTCAACCATGTGAGATGGATCACACCCATAGACTCTCTGCAGCCTCTCAGAATCAGCTGGATGACATGCTGTCAAACTTATGTCTTTCAGGTCCTGGTCTAACTCTTTTCATCTACTTGCTCATCTAAATCCTTCTCTGCATCCTGTCAACTGCAGTGAATGACAAATGACATCTGGATTCCAGGCACCAAATCTTTTCAGTGCTCTAACCGCAGTTGCAACCATCATGGTGTTCTTTGGTGGCATCCCATCAAGTAAAACCCACACCAGTATTTTTTCTATTTCTAGAAAACATTTCTAATCTCTCTTGATCATGGTATCTTTTTTCCTTGTATCACCAGCAGAACATATGGAATAGACATATCAAGTAATTCTCAATTTTCTAACTTCTTATAAAATTTTTAGTAATATCTTCAGCTTTTGTAGACTGATTCTTCTCCTTTATCTCAGCTCATCTGTCAGAAATTGCTATCTATAAAGTGCTCCATTGACCCTTCTATTATCAACACATCTCTATTTTTATGTTCAATACCTTCCTCACAAGTTAAGGCCCCCCCTCTCCCCAGTCTTTCTCAGGCTTACTGATATTCAGTGTCTCTATTCTCAGACTATTTTTTCACTCTCCTCTTCTGAGTGCTCCCTTAACCCTTGTTTCTTCTCCAGTTATTTACCTAGTTGTTGCCTTTTTTGCTCATTTGCTTATTTTTGTGCTGTGCCTCAGAACCAATCTTTTTGCTGTGCATTCACAGTTTTTACAGCTTTCCTGATGTCATTGCTCCCTTTGCATTTGATACTAACCATGTTATCTGTTATTCTGTCATATTCATCGATCTTCACAAGAAAATCAACCAGTTCCTCTAATTTAGCTGTCTGATCTTCTAGCACCACAGCGAACTGACAACAGTCACACACAAAAAGTACTTTTGAATGTCCTCAGCTTGATAGCTGGGAACGTTTCACAGTCAATATGTTCCATTATACATATCCTGAGCTTCACAGCTCCTTTCAAATGAAACAATTCGCAAATAGTCTTGGTTTAACCTCTGAAGGGATAAAATAAAAGTAAGCAAATGATAAGGATTAAGATACTTTCTAGGCAGGTTTCAACCCTTTTATGTAAATGTAACATCTCCAATTTAGAAGAAAACATAAAAGAGCATTCTATATTCTTTAACTTTGAAGCGACTGAGCATAAACTCTTTGCCAGTCTCTTGTTCTCAAAGAACAGTGAAGAAACTGGTTCTGTGCATTCAAAATCTGCAGATCACCTTGTTAAGAAAAGTAGGCAGCAGAGGTACTCGTCCGTGGCATCAAGCGAGCTGAAGCGGCCGGGCATCGAAACCTGTGCAAACATGCTGACACATTGCTGGACACAAGCTAAAACCCCTGCTTTGATGTTACTCTGGCTGCTGCTTCTCGTTGCAGGACTACATCAGGCTGCTCTCCCCACACTGTGCTCTACTATGCTGCTTTGAAAGACCCTCAATGTTTACTCAAGCCTTTCCATTTTTATCAGGCAACTTTAGAGCAGGATAACAGCCCCCTCCTTTCTGCCTAAACTGGGGATAAGAAGTTAATTGTAAAGAGCAGAACTAGGTAAAACAAAGAATTGGAGGCTAGAGTCATCGCACATTAGAATTATTGATGCTTGAGTGCCTTGCCTGTCTATTCTTCATCTTAAAATAACAGTCTATATTTTATAGTTTCATGCATTTATCAGAATAAGTTTTAAAACCTTTTAAAGAAGTCTTCAGAAACTTATTTTCCCATTTTTGACACTGCAAAGAGACCAAATGTGTATCGTAGGAAATATCTGTCCCACTATTTTGCCTTGTTTTTTATTCAAGGCATCTACTTGTGCAAGAAAATCTAAATGAAATTAATGCTTTAAAAGAACTTTTCTGGTTTTTTTGTTAAAAACAAAACATATATGACACATCTAATTTAAAATCCTTACAATACATGTAGAACAAAGCAATTAACAAGGTTTTAATTCTCCAAAAAAATTTTTTTTTCTGATAAATTTAAGGGTAAAACCTGTGGTTTTGAGATTCTAACAATAACATTAATTTTCATTGCTTTTTTGAAGCGACCTTCAGAAATCTATGGACTAAACCTAAAAAGTGAACAGAAACATATATCAATGAGCTGTATTTCTGGATAGACAACATATCAGAGCGTAAATCAATGCCAGATGCAGGGCTCTTAGAAAGGTACCCATAAGTCTCCTGTCCAGATCTAAAACATCTTCTTTGATGTCCCTTTCTACCTACCTTCATTTCGAAGATCTTTTAAGCCTGTTGACAGATAAAACTGGTGCATGATTTTATCATCACGCACAAAACATATTTCCCTTGTGTTGCTCTGCAAACACACTCAGACCTCCTTGGTGTGGAAATAAAACTTCCCTACCTGTTAGCTTAATGCTGAATATTTTATATATTGTTATTATTAATTAAAAATGAAATATTTGTATGTTTCCTGTATGATGTATCATAAAACCATGTCTTTTATGGAAGATTTGTAGATTTTAAAGATAAAGTTTGTAGATTTTGGGAGATGATTGTGATAAAGTTGAGAAATAGAAAGTGTGTGGAGATTGTCTAAATAAAATAAATTATTGTTATTATGATACTCTCTGGAGATATACCTTAGCATATAGAGCTTCTGTTAATGACCTCCTTAAGCTACAAAGTACTAGTTTTAGGCAGTGTGTGATACCTCAGCAGTGATAAGGTCCCTGGTGACCTTGGCAGGACCAGGAAGGGTAAAAACTTTGCCATCAATTAAAAAACCCAGACACAATATTTAGTTTTAGCAGCATTCTGTACTTACATTGTATCATAAATGTGTTGCATTTATTATGTAATTTATGATATTTATTTTTTTCTTCCTAAACAATTTCCCCTATTGTACTAATTGCTGCCTCTCAATTAGTTAAGTTTGCTTCAAAGAAAAGTAAGGAAGATTCAAGTTAGGCATTAAGAATAACTTATAAATTGTAATTCTGGGAAAAAAAATACTTATGGAAGGTCCATTCCTGGTAGCCTAAAGATAGATTAGATAAATATCTGCCTGATACAGACTTAATTGATCCAGCCTTGGGTAACAGAGATGAACTGGATGACTTCCTGAGATCCCATTCAACATTAATTTTCTATGATTCTGTGCTATGAAGCATTTTAGAAGGGCACTAGAAATTTAGTCTTAGAAACTTGCAAAACACCTGAAAACACTGTGATGTAGATTCACACCTGTTACTTTTTAGAGATGCTGGACCTGTTTGAGTGCTTTTTTGAGGTTGCTTGGTCCTACACATCTCCTTTACTTTATGTAGTACCCAAATATAACCATCACTTAAATAGAGAAGCTAAGTTTTCTATATTAAGATTTTCACTTGTTGAACTTTATTTGTGAGTTTATTTTATGCAATGATGTACATTGGTGAAAATATTCTTCCTGACCTATACGGCAATCAGCCTACACTCTGAAGCATGACATTTGATTACCTTGTCTTAGCATGCAGAACTGCAAATGTTATTAATGGTCATAAAATTATCCAACCCTTTTAAAAATCAGACACAGTATTTGACTTGATGACCTTCTGCAGTCATGAAATTCACATTCTGATTGAAATTGTATCAGTCTGGAGGATCTGATAGAGCTCTGGTGCAAGTGTCACAGCTCTGCCACTGAGGTGGAAAAGAATCTTAATAAGCTGTTATGTAGGCAATGTAAGTATCTTTGAGTTTCACTGTTTTCTGATTCATTCACACAATATCGACCATAAAATGTAAGTTTGGGATACCTTGCATTTTTACTGGTTGTAAACAGGTACTGGGTAATAGTTCACTTGTTTGCTTGCCCTTTAGCAGCACATTGCATCCACCGGAACAGATGCCTTGTGAAAACCAGTGTAGTAAGCAGTATAGATGTAGCAAGGGGAAGCATGTTTATCCACGTCTCTTGTAATCACGGTCATCTGGGACATGAAGAGTTCCTTTACTTATGTTTTTTTCAGGTGTGAAGTACAAAAGGGTACATCCCTTTGTATTAAATGTTCCAAAACAGGAGTTGTCAGAGTGGCTAGTATTGCTTAAGTAGGAAAGAGGATGCCTCTTAATTTGGAAACCTGATGGCAACATGTCAACATTATGAATTATTTAATTGCCAATTATCTGAAGCATCTGCTCATCCCTCAGCGTTAAACTATTTTTCATATGGCCAACCCCAAATCTTGCTGGCATGCTAGCAAAACTAAAAGCCATCCATAATGTAATAAAATTATTTGCTTGTAATATCAGAGTCATCAGCAATGTATCAACTTAAACATTTGTGATGGAAAACAGTTTCCAGCATGGTTATTACGCAGAGGGTTGGTTAGGGTGTTTAGGCTGAAACCGTCACACAATTTGCTCACTTCATAAGTGTTCAAGTTTCTGTGTAGCTGGAGACAGTCACTCTTTTGCAATGCAACCCTGTTCAGACGAGGCTCAGCTATATGAATCCAGTGAACACGAGCCTTTGGATGAAACCTGACCATGTTTTCTGCTCGTTGTCTCCAGGTTAGTCTTGAACTTGGTACCGGGGAGTAATTCTGCAGAGACACACAGATGCAGGGGGGAGTGATAAACAACCCTTACCTATGAAAGAGCACAGGAGCATACATCAAATACCTAAATTGCTCAGTTCTGTAGCACCATTTCCCAGGGGTTCAGTCCCAGCTATGCAGGGCTCCATGTCCAGGGCTGCTGATCTGTGCCTGCAGTGCCAGATCCTGAACATGAGAGTCTTCAGGTATCGAGACCGAAATATGTCTGCCCTTACTGCTGGTGGGCACAGAGTCTTTATGTTGGTTGTGTGGAGAGTTTGGTCTCATGCAAATTCTGGCAACTATTGTGCATATTTGCCCACATGCAACATCTATGTCCAAGACACTCACATGCCTGTGGGAACTTCTCTGGGCATAGGGACATCCTTTAAACTTTAGATGACTTGAATTAGGTGATTGAGGTGGGCAGCTGGTATAAGGCCTCAGATGGACAGCAGCAGGAGTGGTACAGTGTTGTGCTTCTCATTTCCATTTTCTAACTGATTTGAAATAGTTGCAATTTGCTCCCCTCCAAGTCAGGTGCTTTCTGCAGAACTTGAAGCCAGCTTAAGGCAGAGTTCACAAGAGGCATGGGCTGCACCTGCTTTCCCTTCCTTGCATTTTGCTTCCTTCTCCTTACAAAGGCTGAGAAACTCCAGTTTAGCAGCTACTTTTTTACTCTAGGTAACTTGAGCTCACAGGAAGGAGTGGATACTTCTGGTCAGCTTGACATTTTAATCTCAGCAGTTTGCTTTTTATATTGAATCACTATGGAAGATCAAATATAAATTGCAAGAGGGCTGTTCTTACTAGGCTGCTGCTCATGGTAGCGTGTAATGGTAAACACTTCTAGATTGGGCGTTTGAGAAATGAATAAATGATACGGAGAACTGAAGCTGAAGAGGAAGGATTATGTTTTTACCAAATACAGCTGTTAGGTCCCTGCCTTGGAGAAAAAAAAACAACAGAAAAACAAGTAGGTATGGCAGCCCTGGGTACGTAGATCCCTCTCTAGGTAAAGCTTTTGATGACTCTTTGACTACATGTTACATGTGAAACGGCCCCATATACTCAATCTTTTGATACTCATATCTGCTAAAAATTCCTAATTTGGCAAGGATTAAGTGTTGCAGGCTCTTTCATTGTGAGCTGAATCTCTCAGACACCAATTAACATTTCATTGCTAAGACTAGTCGATTTGTTATTTGTAGCTCTGGCCAAATTTCTGCATTTGAACTTTAAAGGCTTTGTTTGTATGGTCTGTAGCACAGCAGAAAATGACAAAAACAGCTAAATCCTCTGTAAATAACATAAGCTAGAAAGGGGCAGCCTGCTGTCAAGCTAATATGATCCCCTTTCTGTATTATCGCAGGCTTTACTCATTTGCTGTTGTTTATAAATATCTGCAAAGTACAGTCCTGCTGAAAGCCACTTAGATACATTGGAAAAGCCTGGAGACACTAATGGGCTTGATTGGCTTGTCAACAAAAAAGTGTGGAGTGCTATTTGAGATGCCTAATTGTCCCAGAGGGCTGCTCCAGGAAGGCACAGAGCTCCCTGAAGTCCTGTGTTATGCCAGCCAGTACTGCATCTCTGGTATCCGAGGACACCCCAAATGGCATATAATAGTATGTGTGTGCAGCTGAATTGAACTCCTATAGGTAGGATGCATGTTGACATTGTGGGTACCTACATTTAGAGGTCCAGCTGTGGGACAGAGGTGCAGAATGGTTTTTTGTTGCCTAACTTGGGCATGTAGTGTCACTGTGTACATGCTAGAGTACCTGACATGTCTGCTTGGGGCAGTAATATGTGGCACGGGACTTACAGGACATTCATGTGCTTCTGGAGGGGCAGATGGAAGTGAAGGGGTATGCCCTAGGATGGCACTGGGCACCTCAGTTCAGGCAGCTCTGTGAAATTCAAGCTATTTAATGGGAAGTTTATTCAAGAAACAGTAGAATAGCTAAACTGCTAAATACCTTATGGATTAAAGTTTTGGTAGTGGAAAAAAAAAATCTATAGTTTTATTTCTGTTCTGTCTGTGAATTTGTTCATCTCTGTTTTTTAATTGTTTATTTTACCTGTGCTTGTATCCTTTCCCACTAAAATATAAATGAGACTACGCTTTTTATTTGAAACATGTATTCTCTTTAAGCACGAATTTTCTTCAGGCATATTGCTATATTTGTGCCACATCAAATGCTGATATGACACAGGAGAAAATTTTCTGGGACTGCTTATTTATTTGTGGGTTAGTACAGCTTGTCAAGGCACACCAAAATATTCTATTCACTTTTGTATCAGTGAAAAGCACTTGTGATCCTTGGAAATGGGAAAAATAACATGTAGATGTCCATGCTGGATATCAAAAGGGCCTGTTGGAGAGGTTCTCATGCAAGAAAGGAATAATCAGCTTTTTGATGCACTATTTCAAAATGCCTGAGTATTTCAGGAAGGCTTGTTCTTTGTCCCTGTGGTGATCCTCTTAGTCGGCAATAAACCAATGTTCACAAAAGCATTATATCAAATATGGCCAGCGTCCTCCTCTTCACACATCTGATGCTGTGCATCTTTGTGGAAAAGTTTTTTGTTGTTGTTTGTATAACTGCTGAATACGCACGGATAACTTGGCAGCTGTATATCAGCCATGCAGCCTCCTCTTCATAGTTCATCAGTCAGCCAAGAAAACCCTGCCATCAACATCAAAAAAAAGAATTTTTAACAGTTAAATGCATCTGTAGTGCCTTTGACCCAATATATTACTTGTCAGCTTGCCCCTAGTTATGGATACTCTAACAAGAATTAAAAAGTATAAAGAAGTTAGAACACATAATAAGTAAAAAAAGAAAAAAATCCAAAGCACCAACATTAAAATATATTCTCAATCTTTTGAAAACTAGCTCTCAGTAATTTAGGAGAAATCTAGTACTTAAATCTCATGGGATTCCTAGACAATAACTTGACGACAGCTCATTCCTAGGCAGTGTTGCTAGATTGAACGCTTCCTGTGATACATGACAAGTGTGATAGTTCAAGCCTGGAACATATTTAGTGTGTGATACGGTGTCTTCATAGTTTCCAGGGATGAAGTCTTTCAATAGATCCTTTCCAGAAAATGAACATTTTCTCAAGAAACCACCAATTTTTACTTGGTTACGTTAAGACAATCTAAAAGTGTGGCAACAGCAGCCAAAAATTGTACTACATGACTCAGATATTTAAATCTGTGCATATGAAGTCCCACATCACTGACTGTCAGTCACAACATATGCCCACAAAGACCGCAAAGCTAAATGTATTCTACTATCATGAGCATAATTGCTTTCTGAAACGTACAGTTGACAGAAACAGACAAAGGGAAGAGGAACAGAAGATCGATTTTCCATGTGTTAGTGTAGTCCATCTCTCTTCAGAAACATTTTGACACAGCAGGTGTTTTTAAAACACTGTGACCGAGGGCTGTAAATACCTTTTAGCATGTCCGTGACATACTTTAATAAAAAAAAGCAGTGTGTTTTGCCTTCAGGGTGATGGACTTTCATGCTGTCAGCCTCCCAGTTCTCTTGGTTCATTGTCTGTTCTCTTTTAAACTAGAACACCTATTTTATAGCTGGGTATAAAGAGGAGGATATGTTTCATCTTTTATAAGGAAGTCCAAGAGGTAGAGTCAAAGACAAGAATAACTAAAAGATGTTTTGTCTTATGATGAATAAGAATTAGATCCCAGTATCATACTGTCAAGCTGCACCACAACTGTCCCTTTATTTAGGTTTTGTTCTATAGCACAAGGACTTCAAATCCTATTCATCCTCAACTTCAAGGGTAAATGCTTTCTTTATCAGCAGAAAGAACAAACTTAAACCAAATGTCACAAGCATTTGGAAATTCACAACAAATTTCATAATGAGTATTAACCCTCAAGAGGGAGATATTTGAACTCATAGTGAGAAAAGAAAGAGGCAACATACATGTGACACCCAGGTGGAAATGTTTTCACCTTTTCCCCTTATCTTTCCTTTATTTCCACTGTCCAAAATATAAGCAAACTGTATGACACAAAATTTGCAAGCACAATGCATTAGGTGGGTTAATTCCCTGGAGCAGTCAGTATTCTTTAGTGAGGAAAGCTATTGAAAAGACTATTTTTTGCTTCAATGCATGGGTAGGATAAAAACATTCAAAGGTTCAACTCTTATAGCTTTGTAAACCTATTTTTTGGTGCTGAAACTGAAATGAAACAAGACAATATTGTGTGTTCTACACTTGCAGTAATATGCTAGTGCAAGGTTAAGTTGTGCTCATGCACTGGAACTTGGAATTTCACCCAAATGTGAGTCATTAAGTACCTGGATTTTTATTTTTTTTTGTTACTGTGCTTTTTCTTACAGAAAGACATATATGCTGTAGTTCAGTACACAACAACAGTAGCTGTAAAGAAAGTAGAACACTTTAATTATTGTGGAAGAGTGGGTGTCACATAAAGTTACAGTTTGCTAACAAAATTTAATGATAACTCAAAGTTGGGAGGCATTTTCAGTACAGCAGAGGACTGGGATATTATGTAATGAAAAATTGCAATGTCTTGAGAACAGGAATAATAGAAATGAGATTAAATTTAATAGAACAAAGTGTGAACTCCTGCTTTTAGGGAATAATAATAACATAGGGAGGGTCATAAGTTAGAAGTAGAAGCAGATGAGAAAAATCTTTGTCTACTAGCTGAACAGTATAAATATGAGCTGCTGGTCTGGTGCATTTGTTAAAAAAGTTAAATCAGTTCTGGGATATGTACAGTAAACAGAGACCAGAGAGACCTAATGCCATAATGCTGTGCACTTAGGGGTCCTCCTCTGGAAAATGATGTTCAGTTCTGGCCACCTGCCTACAAGAAAGATGCATTTAGAGTGGCATGGGGGCGTAGAAGTCCTAGAAATGTATTAAAAGAAGTGGAGGTCTTGTTTTAAGGGGGGAGATGAAGAGAGTTGGGTTTATTTAGCCTGCTGACTGTACTGAACTAAAAGCAAAGAAAAGACATGTTGCTGTCCATAAATATATCACCAGGTAAAAATCCAGACTATGAGCATTATTTATCTGAGGAGACAGCAGAAGAACAGATGGATATAAACTAACCATGAAT
The DNA here is from genome assembly GCF_001431845.1 of Calidris pugnax. Taxonomy (NCBI): domain Eukaryota; kingdom Metazoa; phylum Chordata; class Aves; order Charadriiformes; family Scolopacidae; genus Calidris; species Calidris pugnax. Next base: position 11,502,726 of record NW_015094510.1, on the reverse strand, counting down.
ACATTTAGCCTGTCAGATAGAGAAAAGTTACAGAAAAATAACATACGAAGTTCAAACACAGGTTTTCAATAGCAGTTATAGGGACAAAACAAAGAAAACAGAAATATTTTAATTTGAAATGATGACATTGTAAGTACATGATGTGATGTCATGTTTTTAATGTAGAAAATTGGAAATTACAGAGCCTACATGTCCCTCTCAGTTCTATGTGTGCGCAAGGTGGTGGCTATCTATGTCCACAGTCAGAAGACGTATAAAGATCTTTTTACTGCAGAGTAAAAGGGAAAGTAGATGAGAACTTACAGAGAAACATGGAGAGGCAATATACTGATTTTAACTTTTTTTTTGTGAGAAGGACTTCCTACTCTTGAAAATAGTTGGCTGAGTTTTCTGTAATTCAATATGATCTAGTGCATCACAAATGAATGGTTAATGGTAATAATAAGGATGTGTAGTGCTATACATCAATATGGTTCTGAGGACTGTTCTACTAATGATCCACAGACTACCTGCATTTCTCTTACGTGGTGACATAATTCTGTTATGGAAATATGTCTTTTGGGAAGATTTAAGAAACATAAATACACTCGCACCCACACTGAAAAATCAAATTAACTTGATGATAGCAGGAGCATTCTGACTTGCTGAACCTCCAATTCTACACATGCTAGAGAACTACAAAACCCCAGATGATAAAGTCTCTATTTGTTAATTATATGACAGTGCAATATTATGCATTCCCTTTCTTTGGGTCAGTTCTTCCTCATGCAACTCTCATTCTTGAGCCAACCAAAATGCAAAGATAAATAGCAACAAAGCAGTACGGATATGGAATGTCTGGGGGTACGGAAAAATAAAGATTTAAATATTTGTAATAAATTATGCAATGGATAAATAAATAATCCAATTACACAAATCTGTAATAAATTAGGGATTTGGGAAAGATTCACTTCACTACAGATGGTCTTAACCTCTGTATCACTGGCTGTGCTGGAAACGTTGTAGTGCTGTAAAGCTGCACATCACCCTCCCCTTCCCTTGTCTGTCTCCTTCTACCCATGTCCCTCCTCTCCATGACCTTTGCTGAGTTTCCATAGGGAGGACATGTATATGAAAAAAAATCCAGAGGGAAATCAGTGTGTGTTCTAACTTGTGCCTAGTTCGAATGATAGTGGAACAAGAACTGAGATAAATTGACCATTAAATTGTAGATGTAGCCTTTCTCCCCTTCCCAGGATTTGTATTGGGAGATTTGGGCTACATGTGCAGCAGTAGAAGAAGAAGGATTTAAGTTTAGCTGTTTTGTGAACTGGAATTTCAGCTTTTTTATATCTTAAATACTGTCCACCTCCAGCAGCTTCCTTTTCATACAGGAAGTAAATGCACTTTCAGCTATTACTCTACAGATATTTCAAAGTCAGCTGACTACAAACCTAGTCTTGTGCACAGAAACTGCTTTCAGGAATAATCTCATACATCTTCAGCAGAGCTGGCTTTGTTTGCTGCCAGATAAAAATATCCTTGCCAAGTTTACCAAGCAGTTCAGAACTGATTTGCTCAAGTGATCTTTTCCTTTATTATTTATTAGTTCTTCAACATTTTTCATGTGCACAATTGATCAGTTTTGAGTTAAATTTTTTTTCTTGGTTGTTGTCAAAAAATACTAGCAATCATGGAATCTGATACTTAACCTTGGAAAAAACATCAAATAAAATACACATAATGGTTCCCAGTTTAAAATTACATTTGAGACTTGGCTGTTATCTAATTTTCAATTCACTGAAAGTATGACATCCTGATTTTGTGTTGTATAACTTCTTAATCCCAGTGGTATGTAGAATCAAATCAGATTCTCTACTGAAATCTAGCAACTTATGACTAACCTTGTACCTCTGTTATAAAAAATGGATACCTCATTAATTTGACAAATTCTTTTGTCCATAAACCATGTTAGATGACATTAAATACGCTACCCTCTATTTTTTATTAATCAATTTCCCTATCTGATGTTCCATTATTTTTCCCAAGATTGATGTCAGGTGGACAGGCTTATATTTACCTAGACTACCCCATTTACTCTGAAAGCAAAGTACTGACATAACTCTTGCTTCCATCCAATGCTCAGGATCTACCTCAGCAATACCAGATTTATTACAAATAATAATAAAAGGTCTAATGAAGCTTATTAGGGTTTTTTTCTGACACTCTTTGGTGCATTTTTAAATAAAAGACACTTAGCCTTAAGAGCTGATATTTGACATATAGTCTCTTTGTTCTTTTAATTGTAACATTTCATCACCATCTTTGTATGATATGACTACATCTGGCTTTTTCCCAGTCCCAGAGCTGAAATACTTATTCGACGTTTCAGTCTCTTCTGCATTATTTTTGTCAATTGTTCTCCATTTAACAAAGGACAAACACTACCATAAGGTTGCTTTTGCTCCTTAATGTTGCTGTCACTGTACGAAACTCTGACAGCCGTAGAATTCCTCCTATGCGTCTCTGTCTTCGCTAGCAACTTTCTGTTATTTCCATTTTTATCCTAAGTTAAAGTGAATTAATCTATTCCATTTGTTCCTTCTCTCCCTACCCAATCTGTTTATATCTGAAGTTTTACATTGCTTTTTTTTTTTTCCTTTTAAGCTAGACTGGTCTAGAATAGACTTTGTTTTGATTGCAGTTCTTAGATCATCTCCAAATATGCTTTTAAATATCATTATTATTGCTTTCATATTTTTCCTCTTTTAAAATCTTCCTTTTATTGATTAGGCACAAGCTTGTATTTAGCTATTTGAAAGTGTCCATTTTAAAGTAGTGGATGTAAGAATTACTGGTTGTGTTACATCCTATTTGCATGTAACAAATGTAATCAAGTTCTCACTTTCACTTAAGGAATCACTAACTTTTAGTGCTGGAATCAATCTCGATTTAGCAGTCAGGATGACATCTAGCACAAAATTCTCTAAGGACACACATAAAACTTTTTGATTTAGGAAATTTTTTATCAATCATTGGTCAGAATTTCAAAGGTATTTTATTACTGGAAATGTCAAACCTGTAGAGCTATATCTCTCACCCTGATATTCACCAGTGAAAAAGGTTTTTTTAAAGTTCATACAGTACAGAAACTCTTTTCTTTTCTTCCTCTCCATAGATGTTGTAAGTAGGGGTTGAAGGCACTGGTCAACCCACTCTGTAGCGTAGTTCGATAGTTCGAAGCTGCCTGTAACTAATTGCCCGTGTCACACTCTCTGTGTTGGGAGATTGATCTGTAAACACTGAAAGCATTTACTGCATAGTTGTCAGTGGGTTTGAATTGGTTATTGCCACATACTGTCTCTTCTCCTCTTCACTTACCACTGTGTTTTTTCTAAATTGCTTATAGTGAGAGAGTTTAACATTCCTATCACAGAAATCTTCCTTCAAGTTCCAGTAATATCAAGCAGGTTAAATTCATTCTCATAGTATGAGCAGTTCCTATTCTTCCTGTTTACCACACAAGCTCCTGCCATTCATGAATAGGCAATTAAAGAATTTATTTTTCTTTGTGTCATTCAGTGTCTTGATTAATTTTGTTCTTGACAACTCGACTGTGCGAAATGAGTGTTCATTTGCTGCCCCTTTTTAATCTCCCCCTTTGTTGTAAGTTTAACGCCATTATGGCTAGTCTAGTCAGCTTGTCCCCTGTAAAATTGATTTCCCCTTTAATGAGCTGGAGGCAGTGCAAACCACATAACTCCTCAGTTAGAAAATGGCTCTATAGTCCACCAAACTAGAAACCCCTCTTCCTCTTACATGTCTCAAATTGGCAGTTTATTCTTAAAAACTCCTGATTCATGTGTTTGTTTCTGGGATAGGAGCAATCTCCAAAAAGCTCATTTGAGTATTTTCATACTTCATCAGCTTTCTGAACTTTCTGAAATAATTTGTAACCTGTGAGGAAACACATGAAAAATCGCTAGTACCAACACATACCACTGTGAAATTAAATCTCCCTTACTCAGTTGGGTGAGGGTCTTTTTTTCCTTCATTGAAGAATAATTGAGACTGTATAAGAAGGAATATCCTAGAAGTCTTATCCTATAGGGAAAAATGGTAGTTTTAACTGTAATTAGCCTGTTCAATACTTCCTATTATATAAGGTTATTGAAAAATTCCTTGAGAAGTTTCCCTTGTTTACAACAATTTTTTTGATATATTGCAGGAGGAATGCTTTAGGACAAGAGAAATGTCTTTTATCCATTGCAAGAAATTCCTTTCAGCTTTTGCTCCTTGCAGGTACCCTTTGGTCCAAACACATCAACCTAGAAGAGTACTTCTGTTGCTGACTAAAGGTAAAGCACACTGTTGCCATAATAGCCAAGCTCCCTAGGTTTGTGAAATACAAAAGGAGAGAGAAAGAGCTGGACTGACTTCTTCCTCATGACTAGTGCTTTCATTTAGTGTGTGAGCCATCTCTCATTCACCCCTTTGGGGGAACACAGTTCTGTAGCTGCCATCTAGCAAGTGAACATGAGACCAGTCTATGCTGCTGTACTGCAAGCCCAGAGGTAAAACTAGGCTGTTTTATGTGAGTTGTTGAAGTTGTGCATTCTCAAGTTTACTCTTTACCTTTGCCTTTAAAGAACAACTGAAAAGAGTATTCATTGATTGGTTAATATTTTAATGTAGACTCTGCAAAAGATTTTAATGCAATCTTAAATACTTGAAAGTTAGAAAATAGTCTCAGTATGCCCATGTAAGTACACTCAAGAACTCTTGATACAAATTACTAGCAAAGGGTTTTGTACTACATTTGTAAATGCTGTATCCTAATTACAACAGAGAAAGGAACCACATTAAAGCTCCAAGAGAGCATCATTTCCTGACTTTTCTGTAATACCACCTCAGTAATCTTATTTGTTGTAGTGTTGGTGTGAAATTGGTATGTCTTAGAATGTAGACAAAGTTATGGTGTCCCATGTAGTAAAACCACTTATTGTTACAGCTACGCATGTTATTGAGGCCACTTGTTTCCTCTGTTAGATTAGGACAAAGGATAGGAAGTCATTGTACAGGATAAACGGAAGTGATACACAGAAAATTTGAACTTGCTCCCAAGAAATTCTGTTTTATCTCATGCAAGTCTCAGCACTATATTTTAACACAACAACTTCCCCAAAACAGCCTAAAAGCCCTGTCCAACACATAAATAGCCTACTGGACAAATCATAGTTTGGTACTGCCAGCAGTGCACAAGCTGCCCAGTTTGGCAGTGATGCTATAGTGCCCTGAAGGTGACACTTGCACCATTTTGTATCCTTCCTTTTATGTGTTTTTAGGACATCAGCCTCTCTAGACTCTCATCAACAATGCACACAGCCTGTACAGGAAAGAAAAGCTGAAGGCAAACCTTCTATTTTTTACTCAGTAGAGAACAGGGAAAGTGGACAAGTGACAATTTTACCTTTAGTAAGCAATTTAACCACCACAATTGTATGTGATTGTATGCACTTTAGCACTGAAAGGCTGCTTTCAAAACACAATTCCAGTTTCACTATGCCTCAGTTTCCTTATGTCTAAACCAGAGATGACTCTCACTTCAACAAAATATTGTCAGCAATGTTTGTGAAGTTGTGAAGTGTTCTGTAATCTTCACATGCCAGCTGCTCTATCATCATTACAGTTTATTTGTTATGAATTGCCTTGTTTTGTTTTCCATAGGCTAGGAGGGTTAGAAGTTATTGTAAAAAAGATGCCAGTGAGGTTTCAAGTTATACTTATTTGTTTCAAAATAGAATTGTGGTTAAACCTCATCAAATGCCCTCTATTGCCTTTCCTGCTATTGCTGATTAGTTAAGAAGCAGAAGGGAACATTGCACTGTAAAACATCCATTTATCTGCCAGTGTCAGGTTCTCCTGACATGATGTGCTAATGCAAAGCACATTAAGCATTAGCAGCAGGTGCTCCAGACCTAGCAGTTCCTAGACAGGCATTAAGAGACCTCGAATGAGTCAGTGTCACTCTATGGTTTAACCTAATACCAACCCCTTAGGGCACCCCTATCAAATGTAAGAGAAATGAAAGGTTTTAAAGGCTATTAATCCCAGTGACTCTACATTAGAAGAGCACAGAGTTATTTGTCACAGGTCTTTTTGTCATCATGATATAGAGGTAAAATGTGAAGTATTCAGTATTCCAGAAATTCTTTCTTCCACCTACTTAAGCATGGAGGTCTTTTGATGATGCACGTATAATGCTGAGCTGTGATACCTACCAGCTACTGGCTGTTACTGGCACTGTCTGAGCTCCCTTTTTTCCTTTTTTCTTGTACCTACAATGCAGGAGAAGATGCAAAAACATTGTTAGAAAACAAGCTTTGAACTGAAAGGTATCCTAAGTAAACAAGCAAGCAAACTCTGCCCCCAGACAGACACCATTACAACACGCCTAAGAGCTGAACCTAATGCAAGGTGTTAGTTTCTTTGCCATACTTGTTATCTGAAGCTGCTTTATTTCTAATGTGATAGATGCTGTGTTCCGTGTTTCTTGCCTTGATGTTGCTGAGACTCAGGAATAATCCTGTTGTTTTAGAAATCTCTGATCCAGTGTTTGCATGGAAAAGAGTCTCAGATAGCTGGTTGTCTGGCAGCAGCTGCTTCAAAGGGTCTGGCAGCCGAATGTGAGCAGCTCAGGTTCTACTGGAAGTTGTGACAGTTACACAACTTCAAACTCTTGCCAGGGTCTGTATCTGAACATTTCAAATTCACTTCACACACATTCAGTTGACAAAAATTGTCCAACCATCAGATTGCCACGCTGGCAGACACCCTGGCTTCAGGCTGTTTTAGCTAAACACCCCTGCTCTGATATTTGTAAAAAGGTTCATGGGATACTTAAACCAGTAAAGTGTTTTGAAACCTGTTGGTGTGAAGTCTATGCAAGTATTCAGATTTTTTGTTTGTTGACCTGGATAGTAGCAAAGATACACAGCTTACAGTGTGTTCATTTGTGCATGTGTATGTATATGTGTGTTATGTGTAAGGTAAGCGTGTACAATTGCTTGGGTCCAAGGAGTTGGGCAATATCTTAAGCTTTATCAGGATGCTCTGAAATCAATTGTAAACATCAGTCTTCATCGTTTATATACACACAATCCTATTTATTTAAAAACAGTCTGAAGAAAATCCTGTACCTTTGAACACAGTAGGAAAAAAACACTTGGAGCACAATGTAGCAATGGTTGTTTCAAGCCAGACCAGAAGTCCATCTGCCACAGTCTCTGATGGTGGCCAAAACCGGAGGCCTGCAAAAGAGATTAAGAACAGAACAAGTGTATTTGACACTCCTCTGTGTACTCTCCTACCGACCAGTAATTTGTGGCTCAGAGCCAAGATTTACTTTAGAGCTTTCTTCTCTGTGAAGTCCCCCAGCTGCTCCCTGAATCCATCTATAGTGAGGGCTGTGGAGCAAGACTTTTGGCAGTTTAAAACCACAGTGTGTGCAGAATCACTTTGTTTCATTTGTTTTGAAGTTACCAACTGCTAGTTTCATTTGATGACCTGTAGATTTGGTACTAGAAGAGCTAGATGTACCTATCTTATACATCCTCCTGTACCACTTGTGGTTTTTCAGGCTTATGTCATATCATACCCTCTCTTCTAGCCCCGTGCAGAAGCTGTTCCATACCTTTGAATGTGCATTTCATGCTGTTATGAGCCTTTCTAATAATTCCTAATTTTCACTATTTTTTTTTCTTTCCCCCAGCTACTACTGAACACTAAAGTGAGTTTGTCCTGAGTCCGGAGTATCTTATACCTCTGTAATTATTAGTCAGCTCAGAGCTCAGCACATAAAGTTAGGACCTTTTCCACTTCCCATGATCCTCTCTTTAAATTTGCCTATATTGAATTTCACTATTTCCTTGCCTCATCACTTAGTCCTTCTGGATTTATCCTAGTAAATGCTTTCAAGCACTGTGCCACTGGGACTAGCATCAATGCTAGAAAACATAATAGATCAAATATGATAGCTTGTCCTTGAAGTCAAGTGGCGTTGCTTGTGAAAATAGGACTAAACTCCTTTTTTATCAAAAAACACCAAAAAAGAGAAAAGAGGGTGGCTTTCCCCTTAGTGTCTTCAGAGCATGTGTTTGCTGATTTATATTAGAAAGCAGCCCTGGACTACTGCTTTCACTCTGAAACTGTACTGTCTGGGGAAGTGTCAGGGAGCGCCACACTGACAAATGACAAAATGGGCAATCATGCGCCAGAGCCTGACGCCATGAGAACCCTGGGTTAAACCACTGCTTAATTGCCAGCGTGTCTTCTGACATGCTTTTGGTCCCTGCCAACTAGTACAACTAGTACTCTCCAAACCAATGCCCATTCACGGTTTGGAGACAGCATGTGCTGGGTGAGAATACTCTAGTTTTGGCTCCCTTCATCCCACATAGTTTTCCAGCAATATATAATGCAGATTTTTTACTCTGCAACATCTGTGTCTACCTTCAAGGCAGTACAATAAGTATGAAGTTTCTTGGTAGAGAAATGCCACTCTGACAGAGAGTAACTCTGCCCTCACATTTTTGTACTCCCTTTGAACATAAATTAAAAAAAAAAAAAGAAAACCAGTTCATATTTTTAAGGTAACTATATGAAGCTATGATGAGATCCAATGCAAAGTACTGTGTAATGTGGATACTACCAATCTGTACCAGTTAGATCAGGGCTGGAAAACAGTGCCTGATTCTGTTTTATTTAATAGTATGAATATACCCATATGGCCCTTCTGCTATTCTCCACAGTCAATCTAGAATACATAACATTGTGAGTGAACTTGGTTCTTTCATCCCTTTTTCCACATTACTTATAAATATTTTAAATAGTTCAAGTACCTGTGCAAATTCCTGTGGGACACAACTCACACCTTCTTCTAATTAGAAAACATGACCACTTACTTTTACACTGTTTCCTACCCTTTTACCAGTTGTTTATACATGAGAGGACCTTCCCTGCTATGCTATGACAGCCTGGGCTCCTTAACAGTATTTGGTGAAGGACTCTGTTACATGTCTTTTGGAAATCACTGTAGGCTGTTGTCTACTTACTTCAGGAGCAACCTTCAGAGAATTCCTGTAGCTTTCATGGTCATGACAAGTGCTTTCTCTTTTATAAAAGAGACTGATAATTTTCAGTATGTGATATTTATCCATAAGTCATCTTTATCATAGTTACTCATTCACTCAGTGCATACGCTAGATTTTTTGATCTGTAGTTTTCCAGTTTTCTCTGTAACTTCTTAAGACTGATGCCACATTAACCACATTCCAAGACTTCTAATAGCAAGGCAGCTTTAAATGAGAATTGACATATGGTGGTGAGTTATTCAGCCATTTCAAGCTTAAATTCCTTTAGAACTGATGATATGTGACTATTCAATTTATCATTTGCTTCGTAACCTCTTTTGCTAATACAATCAGCAAATTGCTCAATCTGAGACAGATCTTCAGATAAACAAGAAGTATAAACCAGGAGCTTCCTCAGATTCCTTCATACTGCAATGCAGATATAAAAAAAAAATCCTTAACTGTTTTCTGCTCTGGACTTGTCTTCATTGTGCACTCCTTGATTATGTTGACACTCTGGCCTCTGCTGCCTTTTGTTAACTTACTTAGGAAGCTTAGTGGGTGAATCCTTGTTCCAAGGCCCAGTGGTACCAGCTGGCTTAGATCCACTGCGCTTAGGGCCCTAGGGCAAACTGGTCCTAGATACGAGAGTTTGGGACAAATCAAGACAGAGCCAAAAAATGAGCCAGGAATTAATCAGTGGAGAATACAGCACTCCAGTGTTTGAGCTTGTTCTCGCCTCTCTCACATTTATCAGAATAGAAATAATGAAATATTTACAATATATATGACCCATCTCGAGCTTCCAAGATGATGATTGCATCATCTGCAGACACCGGGGAAGTCCCAGACTGGTCTCAGTGATGGATGGGAACTGGATTCCCAATCTGCAGTCCGGAATGCACAGATTGGGATCAAAGGCAGACGAATAGACAGAGTCCTCCTCAGATGCCAGCCATTGAAGAAAGAGGGTGAGCCGTCATCTCTCAACTTTTATACTGAGCATGATGCCAGTGCGATGGAATACTCTGTTGGTCAGGTTTGGGTCACCTCTCCTGTCTGCTTCTCCCCACACATGCCACCCCACTGCGCTCTTCCACTTCCGACCCTCCAACTCTGTGCAGAACAAAGCCAGCTGGCCTTGATGGTTCTAGCAAGAAGCATAAGCAGGAGCCTCTCTGCAGACCATTCCCTGGTACAAGGGGAATGGTACAAGACAAGAGGAAATGGGCACAAACTTGAATATAAGAAGTTCCACCAAAACACGAGCAGGAACGTCTTCACTTTGAGGGTGGCAGAGCACTGGAACAGGCTGCCCAGAGAGGTGGTGGAGTCTCTGTCTCTGGAGAAGTTCAAAACCCGCCTGGACACGTTCCTGTGCAACCTGCTGTAGGTGGACCTGCTTTGGCAGGGGGGTTGGACCAGATGATCTCCAGAGGTCCCTTCCAACTCCATGTGATTCTGACCAAAAGCGAAGAACCATAAAGGGCCAAAGAGAGAGAGTCCTCAAATGCTCTCTTATTCTTAGAAATGAAATTCTGGTTGTGAAAAATAAGTTTGGTTTTGTTTATTTTAAAGATAACTGGGTTTGCTGTTTCACATCAGTTGGGAGGAGATTCTGCCTCACACAAAAAGCATAGACTCTCCAGCAATCGTCCTTTCTGATATGTTAGAAAAGGAATTTATCCAGACACTTAATGACTTTATTTCAAGTTCAACCTTCAAGTCTTGGAGAGATTGGGAGATTGAGAGATGGGAGACGGGTTTTTTTGCCCATATGTTTCATGGAGAGTCCTGTTCTCCCAGAAGTTCATCTTCTGCCTTCTTTCATAGCTGTGCTTTGAGATACTTATCTCAGTGTCTCCTCACATTCTCTTCCTGGCTCTGCTGCCCAAAGCTTGAGGAAAAAAACTGGTCAGCCTTTGGATTTACAATGAAGGGGGAAAGGAAACCTTCTCATGCTCCCCAAGTTAGTTCACTCCCAGGTTTCTGTCTTGCCTCAGACAGTCCCTTCTACTGTTTCAGCACTTACAGTACATGAAGGAGTTCAGTGGTTTCTTCCTCTTAGTCTAAATAGTTAGCACTCTCAGCAGCTTGAATTATGTCTGTGATTGTCTGCAGTTCAAAGAAAGGCTTGTTAGCAGCCATTAACACCTTGCAATGTGAAGAAGGATCATCCAGTAATAATTGTAAAAACCTTGAAACCAGAAAGTGCTATGGAAAGAGTTGTACTTTTTTGTCAGCTTTACCTGTTTACTCTTCTTTCTGCTGGCACAGTGGGCTTTATCCTGTGCCACTACAGACCTAGCGGCTTAGCACATGTTTATGTTTATGTTCTGGTTTCAGGTTCATACAGGTTTAAAAATCTTTTATTGCAAAATTAATTATAAAATACTTTGGAGAGATAAAGAAATCTTATTATTCTAACTCCCCAGCTTCCTAAGGTTTCTTCCCAGTGGTGAAATTGTCACAATGGTGTCTGTGATGTCCAAGTCTGGGCAGCATGAGCTTGTTGCCCTTATCATGAAGCAGTCAGCAGTGGAGGACCCTTTGTATTTGCACATGTCGGCATGAAGTGAGATACAAGACACAGGTATTTGACAGCCATCACAATTCTACACCAGGCTCCAGGGCATCTAAATTTAATATAGACATGATCATGACATATCATTGGTCACAACACCTTCTTTCAACTTCATCTTAATGTGCATCGGTTGAAAAGATGTAGGGGACAAAGCACACATTTGTTTTACATGCAGGCTAAGCATCTCTGTAAAAAAGATCTCCTCTGTCAAAGCACTCACTAACTGCATCTTACGTTGAACTGAATGAAGGCATCTGAGACCATAGAAGTGTTTAGGTATATATTTAACTGCCTAACTTCTGGCACCTACAGTTGAATATATTTAACTGCCTAACTTCTGGCACCTACAGTTGAATATAAACAGTGTAAGGCCTTGAATTACAAAGACCACCCTACTACCAAAAATATTCATAAGTCACAGTTGCTGGGTCTACTTTTTTTTCTTTTTTTTTTTTTTTTTTCCCGGAGACCTAAATCAAAGCCCACTGAAATCAATAGAAAGAAGTTTTCCCACTGGCATCATTGATTGGGCCATAGGACAGCTGTGTGCATACATCACCTTTAGACACCATTAAATCCCTTTTCATACTGAGCTGAGAAATACACAATAAGGATTTCACTCCTTATTGAAAAACTGCAAGCACGAATCATATAATTTCCCCTTACAGACTGATAAAACACAAATGAAGCAAAAATATTAACAGTTGCCTAATGTGTATCTATATACATATGTTTGTATTTAGATGTATTTACATTGTTAACACTTTGCATGTACAGGAATAGAGAAAGAGCCAGCATAAGAATTAAATAAATGGCAGAAGAAAATTGTAGAGAACAATTAAGCATTTTCTTTAAGATGAAGAGGTAACTCAGAGATGAGTTTTGAACGGTGTTTTTACATAATTATCTTGCTAACGAATGAAGAATCAGCTGTAGTAATGTGTTTGAAGCACTTCTTCACTGAATGTTGTATATACTCAAGCAGAATTTCTTAAAAGGACCAGCTGACAATGAGCATACTTTGGATGACTAAAAGAAAATAAATAGTAACTGAAAATCAAGCAGTGAAACAAATGTCCACCTATCCCAGCTGAAACTGTTAAGTGAAAACCCTTCCAGGACACATCCCTTACCACATTAGGGCCATGAAATTAATTAGCATCCTTTACTTGTGGATGGATATAGGCAGAGGAAATGCTTCCCTTAGGATTCTGCCATTAAGTCTGCTTTTTCCCTTCTGTATGTATTATTGGCAGCATGTTTTCTAGCCTTCCCTAATCATAGCTGACTTTTCCCCATGCCAGATCCTGCCACTAACTTACGCTAAGTTGTACATATTCTCAGGCAAATGTTTGCATTCATTAGTCCCATGGAGTCATTGGAATAACTACTCACTGGGAGTAAGGGAGGTAGATTAAGATTTCATATAAATCATAGAATCATAAAATCATAGAATTGCCCAGGCCGGAAGGGACCTCCAAAGGTCATCTAGTCCGACCTCCCGGACTTGTCACATGAAGGAGCAGCAAACAATAAAAGAATGTGAATCTGGCACCTCATCACCATGAATGTGGCCTCCATTTTTTGTGATTTTGCCATTAAAAGGCTATGTAGACAGACAGTAAAACTGACTGGAGTAGCCGGCATTGCCGTAGAGTGTAGGCACCCATATGAGACAGCACGGTAAAGCATAGAATTATTTTCAGCTTTATTCACAGGAAGTTGGTAAGAAACGTACTCAGAGCAGCTATCAGAGGTAAATGAAATCACGCAAAAATTGTCTTGTGAGCCATATGTTTCACTCATGGAGCCAGAGACTGCTCTTTTTCCCACTTTGAATCTTAGAACTTCCTGTTGCAAGTTCAGCTCGCAAGTAATTGTTTTTAAGAGAAAAAGCAATTTTAGGAAAACATGCCTTTTGTTGAGTGCTAGAAGGTTTATTTTTAGCTTTCCCTTAAAGCGCCTGAGTGGCTGGGAAAATAAGAGAGAAGGGACAAAGCCACGTGGCCAATTGTACACAGACCGCAGTTTGAGAACCTTGGATATTGTAAATGCCAGGCTGCTGCACCTATTTACCCTATCCTTTACTACAAAATCAAGGGTAAGCTCTTTAGGGAAGGGATCGTGTCACCTGGGAACAAAATCAGCAAGATGCATTATGTTTGTTTGTTAACTTTCTTTCAGCTTTAGGTCGCTGTTGGATGCAAGATATTTGACTAGATGGAGTATTGACAGTTAGTCCAGTATGAAATGCTCTAAGAAAATTGTCAACAAGCTGCCGATTTCTGTCCTGTGAGATGATGCCAGAATACATTTGAGAGGCACACATTTCCAACCTGGCATTTACTTTAGACTGCCGAAGATAAAAGGTTCCAGACAACAGAAGACTTTAGCAGTGTCAAGAATAATTCATTACACGGCACTATGACATTCTCTAATGAATATGAGGAATTTAGCATTGCATCTTCCTAACATCTCTGTTGCAGACATTGTTTTAGACTTCTGAAAACATTGTTCACATACATAAAGCAATTACTGAGTCATACCATTGATTGTGTATCTGTCTCTATTTTTATGAGCCTTCCAGTATAACTCTGTGATGCTTATTAGGCTAAATTTACTGAACGGTGCCCTTCTTTCCTTGTTTTGTTCTGTTGATTTGCTTGTGTTTTTTTCTTGGATAATCAGCTCTTGGTCTGTACGGAGGCCGTGTTGATGTCTGTATGGAACAAATCACCTCCAGCTTGCACTAGCGATGCATTTGGTTCAGTAAGCAAGCAAGCAAAAGTATAAGCCTGTAGCCCTGTGGTGTAGCCCACAGCCCACAGGTTCAGCCATTTGTGCTCCAGGGCTTGGGCTTGTGAAGCACAGCTGTGTGACCTTGGCCCAGATTTACTGAGAAAAATTGTTGTTGAGCTGTGAAAAAAGTATATCAGCTAAAGGTGCTCAAGATAGGAAAAATAAAAACAGAGAGAAATGAAATTGTTTTGCTGGTAATTGTAAGTCAAGAACTCAGCAGAAGAACACTGACATGAAAAGGTCTAAAACCCTAAGAGGAAACTAAAAAGAGGTGGAAGATGACAACAGCAGGGTTGAGGATCTGCCTGTTCTGCAGGGCAATGGGGACTGATGTTTCCCTGTACTACCAGTTGTCTTGCAGAGACCCACCTGGTACATGTGGCAGGGGTGGTGAATATATTAGTCATTTGTCCTGGCCCAATCCTATTAACCAATAGTTGTGGTGCACTCATTAAACTGTGTATATTTCTGCTTAGAAGTCTCTACTCATGGTAAAAGATGCTCAAAGATAATCAATGCAGCAAAGACAAGTTACAGTTGTGGTGGGTTGATGCTGGCTGGATACCAGGTGCTCACCCAGCTGGTCTATCACTCCCTCTCCTCAGCTGGACAGGGGAGAAAATATAATGAAGGGCTCATGGGTTGAGACAAGGACAGGGAGTTAATTCACCAATTAACTTCACTCCCAATTTCTCTACCTCCTCCTCCTGAGAGGCATGGGGGGACTGTGACAGGGGGTTGTGGTTGTGGTCAGTTCATCACACATTGTCTCTGCCTCTCCTTCTTCCATAGGGGGAGGAATCCTCACACTGTTCCCCACCTCCAGTGTGGGGTCCCTCTCACAGAATACAGTCCTCCATGAACTTCTCCAGTGTTGGTCTTCCCCATGGGCTGCAGTTCTTCGCAAACTGCTCCAGAATAGGTGCCTTCCATGGGGTGCAGTCTTCCAGGAATAGACTGCTCCAGTGTGGATTCCCACACAGAGTCACAACTCTTGCCAGCTATGTTCCAGCATAGGCTTCTCTTGCCACAAACCCTGTCAGGATCCTGTTTCAGTGTGGGGTCTCCAGAGGGTGACAGCTTCCTTCAGGAACATCCGCCTGCTCTGACATGGGGTCTTCTATGGGCTGCAGGTGGATATCTGTCCCACTGTTAACCTCCATGGGCTGCAGGAGGACAGAATGCCTCACCATAGTCTTCACAATGGGCTGCAGGGGAATCTCTGCTCCGGTGCCTGGAGCATCTCCTCCCCCTCCTTCTTCATGGACCTTGGGGTCTGCAGAGTTGTTACTCTCACATATTCTTGCTCCTCTCTTCCAGTTGCTGCTTTGCTGCAGTTTTTTCCCCTTCTTAAATATTATCCCAGAAGTGCTACCACCATGACTAATGGGCTCAGCCTTGGCCAGTGGAGGGTCCATCTTGGAGACGGCTGATGTTGCTTCAATCAGACATGGTATCCTCTCACAGAAGCCATCCCTTTAGCACCTGCCCTGCTACCAAAACCTTGCTATGCAAACCTAATACATCTGTGAGAGAGAAAAGGGGCATGCTGAGCTAGACAAGGTGAAATAAAATGTGATGAGGACAGAAAAGGTTTGATAAGGAGTTCCTACGCGTCTACTCAAGTGGGCATTCCTGTTTTTACTTAAAGGTTGTTGAATGTGTAGTATATGACCAGTCTAAGAAGCCAAACTTTGAATTATGTTACTTCCCCTTCCTTTTCACCCATGTGTTTTTATGGAAGTTGGCATAATGCTCTCTTAAGCTAAATATGTACGCAGTGTTAATATGGAGACAATGCAATGCGGTTCCTTTGTGTAGGGAACTCTACATGGGGTGGCATTGTACGACCAAGGAAAGAAATAGGGGCTATATTCAGGTGGAAGCATAATGTTCAGGTATCCTGACTCTTTGTGCACTGGCTGTGTCAGGATCCAAGGTCTGGCAGCCATGGATGGCAGCCAGTCTGAATCACTCAATGCTTGTTTGAACTTTGATGCCAGAGCAGCCTCCTAAACAATTTTTACACCTATCTGTGTCATTCAGATAAACTCACTCCTGTTCCAGTAGAATAAAAAAAACATAGAAGCTTTCCAAGAAAAATCACAGTTCAATAGTATCTTTAAAGCACATTTATTTTTCATTTTGTTGAGGACTTCCCACTTGTAAATGGTGTTATGAAGCTTGTCTTTTTCTGAATATGGATATACTGTGTGGAGGAGGAAAGAATCAATTTGTTCTTTTTCTTTTCCAAAATGATTCCTGACAAATGTTGTGGAGACTGTTTTCAAAATAAGGAGAATTCCTTGCATCAATAAATGTATATGATTTGTTAAGAAAGTATATGATTCTCATTGACAACAAAGATTTGTGGCTTCCCGTTGGAGAATAGCTGTGCTTTATGTTTGAGTTCACTCAGCTAACGAGTATGTGGAGAAAAGGTTTTCAAAAGAAAGGAATGATCTTCAGAGAGGCTTTTCTCTGGAATACTTACTATTACAGTAGAAGCCTCTGAAATGGCATTTGTGTCAGCTAAAGGGGAAAAAATGCAGCACGTTCGTGATAATTTAAAGCGTGTATCACTAACGAAGATAAAGAGAGTGAAGTATTTAAAGCTTAATGATACAGCAATAGCAATTGCCCTGCGATAATGAACAGTGTAGATTATCAGGCAAAGCTTAATGAATGCCTTGCTTACAACAAGCTTTTTATAAACAAATACTGGTTGAG
Source organism: Calidris pugnax (assembly GCF_001431845.1). Lineage (NCBI taxonomy): Eukaryota > Metazoa > Chordata > Aves > Charadriiformes > Scolopacidae > Calidris > Calidris pugnax. Next base: position 11,485,503 of record NW_015094510.1, on the reverse strand, counting down.
TCCTCTTTCGGAATTAGTACTGACATGAAAGTGAAATGATTTAATTAAAATATGCAAGATAAATAAGGACTTTGGCAAGGATGCCGCATAGAATAGTCTGGTAAGTGTTTGCTGACAATAGGCCTTCCAAAATTACTAGGCAGAGTACAGTATGTATCTGGTTTGACCCACATAATAACATTAGCACTCTGAGGGCAGGCTGTGGCTCTATCTACAGCTCAGCCCATGCCCTAAGTGGGAGGAAACGCTTTTATTTCCTTTCACTGGATTCCCACGGTTTGGAGCTACACACCTCCAACAAAAAACATTGACTCTTCCCCTTTGGTTGCTAAAGGGAGAGGTGGGAAATCAGAACAGATATCAGCACCCAGTGTGGAGGTCTGGAGTAGCTGAATAGTGCTGGGCAGAGTGAGTGTTTGCTGATAGGTCTTCAGAGTCTGAACTCAGAGACCAGCAGGGATGAGAGGAAACCTCAGCGCAAACCTTGTCTGATATTCACAAGGATTCCTTGGGCTGCTCATCAGTTTAGGGACTGACCAGGTCAAGACTTATATCTGAAGTTAAAACATAGCCCTGGATTTCTTTTATTAATTCCTTAACATCACATTATAAAAGGCACTTGCAAGTTTCACAAAGCCGTGTAGAACTTTAAGATAACGTGCAAAAAGAGCTCCAGCTTTTCTGTAATGGCTATTTCCTTTGATAACCAGCATTACTGAATCATAGAATAACACAATAGGTGAGGTTGGCAGATAGCTCTGGAGATTATCTGGTACAACTCTCCTGCTCAAGCAGCGAGAGCTACAGCAGGTTGCCCAGGACTGGTCAGGCTTTGACTTTATCCACAGATGAACATACCACAACCTACCTGGGCAATGTGTTTCAGTGCTTGGTCATGCTTATAATAGAAAAGTGTTTCCTGATATTCAGATGGAGCTTCTTGTGTTTCAATTTGTCTCCATTGCCTCTATTGCTGTCAGTGGGCACCATAAAGTAGAGCCTGACCTTGTACTCCATCATGTATTGATATTCATTGACAAGATACCTCAGAGTCTTCTCTAGGCTGAACAGTCTCAGCTCTTTCAGCTTCTCCTCTTATCAGAGGTGGTCCAGTCCCTTAGTCACATTCTGGCCCTTTCCTAGACTCTTTCTAGTATGTCCCTGTCTCTCATACTGAGGAGCCCAGAATTAGACCCATCATTTCAAGTGTGGCCTCAATAGAACTGAGTAGAAGTGAAAGACCACCTCCCTCAACCTATTGGCAATATTCTTCCTCATGCAGCTCAGTATGCTATTGCATACTTTTGCTGGAAGCAGACATTGCTGGGTCAGGTCATGGGAGGTGATTCTGCCCCTCTACTCTGTGCTTGTGAGACCCCACCTGGAGTACTGTGTCCAGCTTTGGAGTTCTCAACACAGGAAGGACATGGATCTGTTGGAACGGGTCCAGAGGGCCACGAAGATGATCAGAGGAAAGGAGCACCTCTCCTACGAGGACAGGCTGAGAGAGCTGGGGTTGTTCAGCCTGGAGAAGAGAAGGTTCTGGGGAGACCTTAGCGCAGCCTTTCAATACCTGAAGGTAGCCTATAGGAGAGCTGGAGAGGAACTCTTTGTCAGGAAGTGTAGTGACAGGACAAGGGGTGATGGTTTTAAACTGGAAGAGGGGAGATTTAGATGAGATCTTAGGAAGAAATCCTTTACTGTGAGGGTGGTGAGGCACTGGAACAGGTTGTCCAGGGAAGCTGTGGATGCCCCATCCCTGGAAGTGTTCAAGACCAGGCTGGATGGGGCTTTGAGCAACCTGCTCTAGAGGGAGGTGTCCCTGCTTATAGCAGGGGGGTTGGAACTTGATCTTTAAGGTCCCTTCCAACCCAAACCATTCTATGATTCTATGACTCTATGATTCTATGTCCAACTTACTGTCCACCAGGACACCCAATCCTTCTCTGCAGAGCTTCTTTCCAGCTCATTGGCCACCAGCATATACTGGTGCCTGGGTTTATTCCTCCAGGATTTAGCATTTTCCTTTGTTGAATTCTCTAAGATTTGTATTTGCCCATTTCTCCAGCCTGGGAACATCTTTTTAAATGCCAGCGCAACCAAGTCTGATATATTAGCCACTCCTCCCAGTTTTGTATTGTCTGCAGGCTTACTGACTGCACACTTGACCCCATCATTGACATCATTAATGAAGAGGTTAAACGCTATTGGACCCACAACTGACCTGTGGGGTACCACCATTAATGACTAGCCTCCAACTGGACTTTGTGCCATTGCCCACAACCTCAGCTGAACCTGGCTATTCAGTCAATTTTCACTCCACCTCACTGTCTACTTATCTACCCTGTATTTCATCAGCTTGTCTACAAGACGGTTATGGGAGACAGTATCAAAAGTCTTACTGAAGTCAAGATAAATAACTTCCATTGCTCTTCTTTAACCCACCAAGCTAGTCAACTCATTGTAGACGGCTATCAGGTCAGACCTGTTCATAAATCCATGCTGACCGCTCCTGATCACCTTCTTGTCCTTCACATGTCTGGAAATGGCTTCCAGAATTACTGGCTGCATCACCTGTTCATGTATTAATATGCATCAACATCTGCTGCTATGTTCAGACTTTGGTTGGAGCTGAAAGCAGAACTTTGTTTTGAAGGCTGATGTCAGCCGGGTGAATATAAGATAATTAATTTAACGATTAGTTAGAACTCAAATTACTTCGTGCAGAGCTAATGGCTAGTTGGGGCCATCAGTGCAAGGCTACAGAGAAGATTCCCGTGAGAATCTCCTTGCACACGTAAGAAATATGGTTCTAGATATCCATTGATATCCCATAGCCTAAAAATATTTAGGATATTTTTTCTTTTTTTTTTTTTCCCTGAGAATATATGTGACTTCATTAATGCAAAAAGCTTACTAATTAGAAACAGTTCAGTACTTGGAATTTATGGTCAGATATAAAAATCAGTCCTATACATCTCAGGGCTTATTAGATGGATATAAAATAAAGTCATAGGCTTTGAGAAAAAGGCAATCCTGTCTTCAGTGACAAACTCTGTTTATCTTTATTTTAAAATTGGGGCCAGATTCTGGTACATTGGGGTCTGAGCAAGACCGTATATATAGCAAGACCGTACAGAAGGTAGAGCCTGTGGAGTGTGCCCATGGTGAAATGCATATACCTCTTTCTGTCTGTCATTATGAGAAGAGACATGAAATGTCATATGAGTCCCACAGAATTTTGGGGGCGTGGGTGTTAGTTAGCAGGTGATTTAATGAAATGGAAAGGACTGGGGCACTGGAGGAGACTACAGTTAAAATGAAGTAGGAGTAAAATATCTGTTCAGCCTCTTGTTTGTTCCTTTCCCTGTAGTCCCAGAGGGCTGGCTGTATTTTTTCTTGTGTGTTTTCTGTTGTTTAAGCCACAAAACAATTTAATTTCTTTTGACGTCTGTCTTAAACAGAGGATTGTTAGCATGTCTGCTGATCTCAGGATGACCTGTAATAGCCTAGGGATCTAGGTCTATCCTGGCTACTTGCCACCAGAAGCCTCTAGCATGAGAACACAATAAAAAAAAGAGCTTCAGTAAAAAAATGCACAAAAATGAAAGAGGTTGACTTCTAGGAAAGAAAGACTTCCAAACTGCAGGGGCAGTGACTTCAGGAAGAAGGAGGAAAAGCTCACTTTTATCTCAAAAACCTTTGTGTACTTCTCTAGTACTCTTAGGGATGTGTGCAGACATATAGGGAGTCCAGGGTATATAACACACTTATTGTGTGGAAGTGGGAAGTGGGAAGAAAAGAGAAAAGCTTTTTTAAAATAAATGGAAGCGTAGTCACACACACACACATACATATATACACATATGCCAAATCATAAAATGTTTACTGAGCTATGAGTTTGTCAGGTCAAGTCTACCAATTGTGCTACATATGCAATGATATGTTAGAAGAAGATCTAGGAGGGGGGGAAAAACCAGCCTACAGCATTTTGCTGCTCCTTGCAGTGACTCACCTTCCGCAGGGGACTGTGCTGAGATCTTCAAGGACTAAGGAAGTGGTTACTTTTTTCTGTTTTTGAAATCAATTCCTACTCAGTAAAGTTATCCTTCTTCCACTCTGGAAGCTTTCTGACAGCTGTTTTAGTATTGTTGGAAGAGAGACTGCATGGAGCAAATATCCTTAGAATCTGTGTGTGGGGTGTAGGGTGGGGTTTTGTTTGCATTTGTTGTGTATGAATTCCCTCTAGCCATTCCCATCCTAAAACTGGAGTTAGATTTAAACTGTTGGTGGTGCCAGAAAAGGAATTGTTTTGCTGGAAAGGCCAGGCAGACAGGGGAGATGGCGATAGTTTCCCAAAAAGGCTGCATTTACTTTAAGTTCCATTGAAAACCACGGAGCCCATTCAGAATTGTAAATTGAGTCAAGCAAATACATACTGTGCATGTGAGACATATTTAGAAAAGGCATTGTGTGCTGCTTTTATTTTAATGTCTTATAAAGGTACACTGCAGAGGTCCTAGCATAACCCTACTGGTGAGAAAATCAGATTGATACAAGTGGTAGTTGGAATCTTTTTGTAGGGAAAAAATCAAGGCTGAGTGAGTTTAAGGAAATGTAGAAAAATTATGACGAAAGTGAATTTTCACATCTGTCAGTGCCAACATTTGCACACAATCCCTTCCACGCAGTCCTAGAGTTAACCTAGGAGACAAGCAGGAATGGAATATTTGACCAGTCTGCTTATAAAACACCTCAAAAGTTGGCAAAGCAAAGGGTATCAGTGTTCACAATCCAATTATTGGCCTAGAGACTTTTCCTGAATTTATTCAGTTAAATTCAAATGATGGCTGAATTCAAGACCAGTTGCTGGACAGTCAATGAAAAGCAATGAAAAGAAAAAAGTAAATTTGCTCATTAAGAGTTTCTTGTTTAGCTCCAATTACAGTAAATACAAAAGGAAAATGAGTCCTATAAGCCATCTGTGTGTGCATAACCTCAAGGCTGGCAATGATGAGATAAGTTAACAAACAAAAATCTGCCCAGTGGGGTTAAAAACTGTTGACAGCATGGTGAATGCTAAGGCAGGTGATACTCATCAGATATGGCAACAGCAGAAAGTATTGAGAATTTAAGTTTGCTTTTTATTTCTCATTATGTGACAGTTTCCAGTCTCACAGTGCAAAAAAAAAACAACCAATGGAAGCTCCCTTTTCTTTAGGCAAAGCCAAGCATATAGTTCAAAGCAAGATCATGGCAGTAAACTCTTGAAAAGCTTAAGTAGCTACTTAATGGTTGCTATTTTATGGCAAAAGATTTACATTAACACAAGGAATCAAATCGCTACCAGACATTTTCTATAACTGAACCCAGTATGTTCTCCCTTCATGTTTCAGGGTGTATGAGACATCATGGCTTGCTGGTTTAGGGCAATGGAGTTCCAGTCTTAAGATCTGGATTTCAGCTTCCCTGGGGTGCCACAGTATCAGTGATAGAGATTTCAGTTGAAACTTCCCAACATTTGCAAAGTCACCTCCAAGTTGCCACCTTCTCACTGGTGATCGGTCCGTGCTTTCTAGAGAAAGGAAACTGGACTGCTCTGACACCACAAAGCTCATCATTGAGTGCTTTAAATATAAAACAAAGGAAAAAAGAAAAAGATTTTAGCTTGTGGATAAGGACAGCAGATACAGATATTTTCCCAGAATGTTAATTTAGGGAAGCCACTTTATTTTTCCATGCCTGTCTTTTTTTTTTTTTTTTTTTCCTTCCCCTTTTTTTTTTTTTTTTTTTTGGAAATGGTTTCAATGGAAAAAACCC
>NW_015094510.1:11447257-11479608 GCF_001431845.1 Calidris pugnax | reverse complement strand
TTCCCAGAATTTTAATTTAGGGAAGCCCTTTTTTTTTTCCATGCCTGTTTTTTTTTTTTTTTTTTTTTTCCTTCCCCTTCTTCTTTTTTCTTTTGTTGGAAATGACTCAAATGGAAGAATCCCTCCTGGTATACCTGTATGAAGTAGATTCTTGTTGGTTAAGAGATCCTTGTACTACTGTCATACAAATAATTAAATAGACAAAAGTTGGTGATGTGAAAAAAATTAGTATACTCTTGTTGAGTATAGTCTTGCAGAGCAAAAGATAACTTGATTCACAATTAGCTTGTATTCTCCAGTTTTTCTGTTTTGCATGAGTTTCTGTAGTTGTAGTTTGCATTAAGTAAATAAGTGTTTTTTAGGTTTTACACATGGAACTTTGGATGTTTTCTCTTCAGAAAATAATAAAAATGACAGAGGAGAATGGAAGTAATAACAAAAAAAGAAAATTTTTTTTGAGTTCACAGGAAAAACAGATTACAGCTGGAAAACCTGGGACTAGTATTCTCAAATCTGTCAGAATGGGAATATACCCCAAATGAAAAAAAAGTCATAAGTATTTCCTCCCTAAGAAAGCCTCCCTAAGGAACCTCCCTAAGAAAGCCACATACTAGATCTTGCAAAACTGCTGCGTCATATAGTCACAGTTTAAGAAACTTCAGAGGGGGGAAATGTCTAATTAAATGAGTGATCTGTCTTTCCTATGGGGGAAATAATCATTTTGCAGTGAGATTGCTCTAAAGGTTACACATGCATTGATAATATTGATGCAGAAAGTACAGAGCTTTTATCCATTTAAAGATGTGTTTGAAAAGTTGGGCTGTACAAAAGGCATCAAATTAAAGTTCCTCAGCTTGTGAAGTGCTCACCTCTCAGAGCACCATTAGTATTAAGGGAGCAGATTAAACACAATTTAGATCACATTGAAAGACTAAAGTCAATTTAACAGGTATATAACCATGCATGATAATGGTCTCTAAATCTACAGCAACAAGGTGAGGATATGCTTGGATATGCAGGATAAAGATGTGAAACTAAAATAATTTCCTTTGAGGACTATAAAAGAAGCAATGACAAGGAGGCAAATTTTAGATGCTAGTTTGTTTAAGTATGTAAATTCAATGGACTGATCTGGAAGGGAAATAAATCTGATAGCAGTTTTATATATGGTCTGCAGGGTATTGTGAACTTGACCTTTGTTGGAGTAAACGGGTTCTTAGCTGAATGGTGTAGTAATTCATTATTATTTGCATGCTGATAGCGGTGTGCAGACCTAATATGGGGGTGATATGAAAATCTTTTCCAAAAAATCATATGATCTTCTCTCCTCTTCTCCACTCAAAATTTTAGGTGTAAAGTAATTGACATTGGTTTGTTTGGGTTTTTTTTTTTTTTTTTTTTTTTCTCCTGGTGCTAGATTCTTATCTGTTGCCCATTATATGCTAGAGTTCAAGGGAGGCTCACAGGGGAGATAAAGCTTTAAACTGCACCAAAATCACATTGCAGACTAGCAAGTGTATTTATCTGAGCACATAATTCCAAAGAATATGGAAAACATGAGGAATCAAACTCATAAAGACTTTAAATTTGTATAGCGCTGAGATAGCAGGCAGGCTTAGAAAAATAAACAAGCAATGCAGCTGTCTACAGAAGTCTTATTTGATTAAGTTGAAAAGTACCCAAATTCATCTGTATGGCATAGATTGATAGTATACTTTTGTAGGCACAGGTAAAACATGTGATTAGGCACTTAATCGTCAATCTGATCTGCCTAATGAGGGTGCTTAGCTTTTGCCTAAACTTTAGGTAGGGAGTTGGGGCAGAACCCTAATAGCAGAGAAGGACACATTCAAGGAAAAATGAATATATGACTATACAGTTTTTCTTTGCAAATGATCTAATACACTTGAAGATAAGGAAATGTGTTGCAAGTAAGCTGGCCTTGCACATAGTTATTGACAATACTTGCCTTACAATGCAGTTTTTGCCTGTGGATTGATTTTGCTGCCCTGCTTGCTGGGACCTCTTGCCATGAAGTGACTGGGTCTCTACCACCACCTTCTATAGGCCTTTTATCACCCCTAATGGGTCAGTCATTAGTGAATAGTTCCCAAGCCAATTCCACAGTCAAACTTTCCTGCTTTCTCCTTGGTCCATGCTGCTTCCTGATTGGTCCCACCTATACATGAAGTTTGGACCTGCAAGTTCTTAGGCTCTGTCCAGGCTCCTAATGTCATGTCTTGTGCCCATGTTGCTATCTCCTCACCATATGTTTTGTGTTTATGAGGATTTGTAGTAACCAGCTCCAGGAATTGCAAGAGCCTCCTGAGCATTGGCTTTCTGCGCCCACAAAAATGCATTAGTTTCAGAGACTCCTCACTGTCAGAATAAGCTGGGTCAACATTACTGTCTAATGAAGAGTTATTGGAAGGCTTTCTTTTGTTCGTTTCTGAAAGACAGTACTTTGAAAATAACAACATAAAAACTGAAGAGTTCTGTGTTACAGGATAAAAAATAAAAAGCCATGGTCAGAAAATCTAATTATGGTCCTCTTTTTGGAGGGTCATAATACTCAACGTGGCATAACCCTCCTGTTGCTTACTTCACCGAAACAATTAAAAAATATCTTTAAGTTCATGCAAGCATTCCAGTATAGCTATACTGCTCTAGTTCTTATGTTTTGCCTCTATCCATGCTTTAATGTGTGTTTTGACATCCTGTGCTGCCGATATCATTCTTAACTCTTTTACAAAGAGGACATGAAAAGCTCCAACATTGTGAATTAACATCCTGATTCAGTTAGGTAGTAAACTGTGTGCTTAATTGGAAGCAGTAGTTATGTTGTAGCAAATGGGATTTCTTGCAAGCACTAAATTAGAAATGTACTTAAATACCTTGCTGAATTTCAGCCTGGGTTTGCATATTGCACTCTCCCTAATAAACAGCGTTGTGTTGTATGTCAGGGTGTCACATGCCATAAGTAACCCAGCATTACGTGCAGTAAACTGAGCAGAATTGAAAATGAGAAAAAACCCCCACCTTTCTGTACAGAAGGCAGGGGGTTAATTAAGGGCCCCATCAGGTTTTTTATTTTGATCAGAACACAAAATTAAATATAGGTTGCATGGTACATTAGTGTGTCTGTCAAAGCCTGTGGCTTTGGCCAGGCAATTAAAGGGGGCAAAATATTCTAAATGAATTTTTAAATAGCTTCTTCCACTCATTAAGCACAGTTATCACATCCATATTTTGTAAATGTAAAACCCTGAAGTTCTCAAAAGTCTGTTCTCCGCAGTAGTTTTTATTGATGATCCATCTGAGCTTCATTTCCTAACTGAAAACCCTTGTCGGTCAATTTATTCCAACATAACACTATTTGGTTGGGTAGTTATTAATCCTGTAATTGTTCATGGCATGCCAGGAATAATTCAGCTAATTATTACAATATGTCTTACTTTGCCATGCTTCTATATGTCAAAATGACTTCTGCACATATTGGAAAAAATAGGTTTCCTAATTTAACTGAAGATATAAAAATTGATTATTAATTCACCAAAAAATTGAAGATTACATTTTTTTTTCTCTGCCCTACATGTAATTTCTACAGGTCTGGATACATTTTTAACAAATATTCTGCTGCTAACTTTAATTGATGCATGAGTAGCACTTTGCAGCAAAACCTGGGAGTGCTGTGCTCACTGGACATTAGTTTCAATTAGAGGACAAGTATAACAGAGCATGCTGGATCATACTGAAAAAGGACTTCATTTTTCCCAGTTCATCTTAGATGAAAAAAAAAAAAAAAACTTCTGAAAAGGTGAGATTAAGGGGTCAGTTATCCTGGAAAAAGAAAGTGATCTATCCATATGTACTTTATTAATTACAGTGTACATATTCTAATGCAGTTAAAATGTAAATTTATGCATAAAATGCTCTATATTTAACTCTGTGCTTGTGAATTCTCATCAATAAAATGCAATTTGTTGATCTCTGTATTTTTCATATTTGACAATATATCTGATTTTACTGAAGTCAGTCTCTAATCTCTCTTTGGCCTACTCTCTTTGGTAAAATCACTCTCTTATGGACTGAAATACTTTTTTAGTTCACAACAGACGCAAGAAAATTGAAAGCACAGTGAGTATCAGAGTATTTGCTGTTTTATAGTTCTCATTAACACATTTCCATAGTACAAAACAATGTTCCTAAATTGTATTCTGCTGGGGCAAAGAAGATCCCTAGCTCCTAATTAATGAACGACTGTGTGTACACTGACTAGAACAATATTTTACACAGTGGAGTTCCATGCTGTGATATATCGAAGCAAGACCGGATATTCGAAAATGATAACTACGTAAAAAGTCAGTAACTTTTATTCTTGTGAGAATTGTCCCAGAACATTGCTTTCACTGTGAGAGAGTGAGATGGCTCCAGAGAAGGAAGCTCACTCAAGGCTTCATATGTTGTTTATGTTCCATCCAGGGATTTACACAGAGATGTAAAAACAATTTTGAGAAGCTTCTGAATGGAGATGGATTGTTGTTTTCTGGTTATTTAAAAAAAAAACCAAAAAAACTCTGAAGCCAAAGGAAGAGGCTAAGGAAAGACGGTCCGAAAGAACAAATCAGCTCAAAATTAGTGACTGAAACCAGTGGAAATAATCCTGTTTTTGTGGCAGCTTCTACCTTGAGTGACAATGGAAGTTCAATTGGGGAACTCCAGAACTAAGGTGATAAATCAGAATGAGCTGGACTCGGTAGTTGTGATTGCAACAAATTTCTCCGCTTTAAGGAAGACATACAACCTCCAGAAGCCAGTTGCTTTCAGTTACTAGATATAGTGAACACATTTTTCTGGAGAAATCTGCCAAGTCACCAAACCTCTTGGTTGAGTAAGTTTTTTAAAAACTTTGCAATTCACATTCATTTTTGACACACACAGTCAGAGACTTGAGATGTCTGCGTGGTTTATCTGAACTGTGCAGATCCCCTGAGTTTCAAAAACTGGATGGGAATAGACTTTCTTCTAAGATTTTGTTACATTTTTAATTGATGGCCCCAAGTGGTGTCTTACTGGGAACTACTGTCATGATATGTTGGTGTTTATTGTTATGAACAGGAGCAAATACAGCAAAAAGGCAACAACTCTCAAACAAAACAAAACAGAAAAGCCAAATGCTAGAAACTGCAAAAAGAACCAGGGACAAAGCTCAAGAAACAGAGACCCATGAGAGTGGTTTGTCTTTAGCTGAGCATAATTCTAAATTAGACATTTTAAATGCTCTAGTGTCTAGACGCTGTGAATGCTGTGGTTACTTGTGTCTATTTTCCCTTTCCTACTTGTAATGGGACTACCACTCACTGCTTACTTTTCCATTTATATAATTCTATTTTTATCTTTCATTTTTCTAACTAAGGATATTGTGTTCTAGCATAATGCTCAGGGACGAGGAGATGCAGATCTGTAAATGCGTATCATCCTCTGCGTCATGTAGCACAGATGCTCTTACTCAGTTGAACTTATAAAGTGAGAAAGCACTCTTAGGAGCACTTCAAAAGGGAGCTGGCTAGAAAACAGTAGAAAGCAATTCCATTCTTCTGGATATTTTGATACTTTCATCTAATTTTCAGTTCCAATTCGACAAAAATAAAGCTTAAATCGGTAAATTTCTTATGAAATTGTGACGAAAGCAAGTATTCTTCTTAATTTTTGAACATCAAATTGTTTTATGTTGGATATGAAAATACACAGCTTAAAATATAGTTAGAAAGCAATCCTGTACTGTAATACAGACAATATAGTGCACAACCATAAAATAATGACTTATGACTTTCCTCAGTATTTCAAATAATATTATAAAAAATGAAACAAATGCAAAGTTAATGTCTAAATAAAACAGCTAATGACTCTATCAGTTCTTTAGATACAGTAGAAATGAACCGAGAATGCCAGAAAAAGGACTGCGAGTTTTCCTGCCAGCTTCTTTGTAAACTATGTTCCCTTTAAAAAATTCAGGTTTAACCCCCAACATTTTCCTTTAAAAAAGTACTGCTAAAAGTGTTTCAATTTCTTTCATCTGGAGAGCTTGTGATATTTGCAAGTTCGAAGAAAACAACCGTCAGGTCAAATCAGATGCTTGTTACAAGTACCTAATCTTATCTCTGCTACAAATTGAGCATGTTTCTTCCATGAAAAATGCTCTATTATGAAAGCAAATTGAAAAGTAGGAGACAGCCCATCTCATACTTACACTGTGTTTCACTGGGATTCAGCACCCATTGGCTTAATTGTGCTAAACCAGGGTCTTAAGGCTGTGGCGGAATGGACATGGGAAATGCTCACAGCTATAATTTCCATTGCCAACTTCATGCTGCTAACTACTGCAGCCAGTTCAAATCATTGCTTATGCGGTTACAGAAAAATAAGTGCATATCTATTTGCATATAGATTGTATATCTGCCAAAGTGAAAAACTTAAAAGAGTAAGACTAGCAATTTCTACTATGCATATTGCAGGAGAGCCTTTCATTTAAAATACAGGCCTAAAAATTAGGTGGAGCACTGGTCTATTCTTTGTTTTGCCTTAAACTTTCCCTGTGACCTTGAATAAACAATTGAGGACTCTTTTTTTCATAGAGAAAGTGTATGCGTGCAATTGTAGATATGCTGCTGCTCTAATTGTGCAGAGTTTAAAACATTAGGTCCTTCCTTTTCTATTCTTCATATGTAAAATAAGGTTAACATCACTCCACCTAATTTGCTTTGTAATAAGTAGGATGGTGGTGTGTTGATTCATTAGTTTGTCTTTTTGTGCAGTGCTTTGAAAACCGCATAGTTTTTTGACAGTTATATATAATTATCATCAAAGGCAGGTAATTTTTCTTTCTTGATCTGTTCTGCTACATATTTATGCTATTGTTTTTATCATGATATCAGGAAAGCAAATGGAAATTTTTTGTGTATATGGAGTTGAAAAGGAGCTTTTGGGGCATTCAGGGAGAGGGAGCACCGCCTTGCTCCTGGCTCAGGGTGCACACCGTGGTATGGTTACATATCTGGACAAGACCTGAGCAAGCACTGTCTTCTGTCTTCTCCCTACCAGGTTTCTGACCTCTGCTATGAAGAAATATGACCATATAGCATGAAGTAAGCCATGATAAATGCTAGCGGATGCCTTTATTTCAATGATCAGGGAGCCAATGCAGTGAAACACGTCATGGAATGCATCAATCCCATGGTTTACATAGAGTTCCTGGATAAGATACTCATGCCTACTTGTAGAGGACCCTAGTGGACAGCAGTGGACTCAGACTTTGGAGACCTGGACTCTGGCTGGCAACTGCAAGCAACTCATTTGTTATACCTAGGATCTCTGTAAAATGGACAAATGCTAATGCACCAGGGGAACTGAGTAACAAAACCCTATATTAATTATTATTATTATTATTGTTACTGCTATTGCTGTTGTTATTAGTTGAATTTTGGGAGAAGAGCTAGAAAATTGTCCAAATTGGTGGATCTGCTGGAACGCCTGTGCTTATTCCAGAGCCATTAGATGGGTCTCTGTATTGCAAAAGATAAGTTAAATGCATCAAAACTGTAGCTGGCCCCATAAACACTGTGTGACACAGGACAGATTTTCTTATTTTTATTCAAATGTGGAAGATTGCACCGGAGACAGTGATATTGCTTGGAAAGGAAGTTCAATGTTAATATGAATAAGTGTGAAAGATTCTGACCTTTTATTGTTAGTGTAGTTATTAAACCATATTTTTCGAATATGAAAGAAAAATGCAGGTTCTCAGTTAGTGTGCTACAAATACCTAAACTGCAGTTATCTGCAGCACTTGTACTGACTTTATCTAACCTACATTATAAATGTTCCCATATTTTTTGTCCCTGAAAAGCTTCAGGCATCAACTGTGTTTGTGACCTACGCGTAATCTCAAACTTGCTTTCAATTATTTCTAGCCCAAGAGGCCTGGACTATACAAACCTAGTTTGAAAACCTGAAAAAAACCCATGTTTTTATTTTTCCTGTTTGATACAAGTTATACATAAGAGCCATTTCAGGGCAAAACATTTGTCTCTAATACCTGGCAGTCTAGTATTTCAGGTTTTATGTACTAGCCCAGAAGCTTTGTTGAACTTGGAGATTATTGTTGTAATTATTATTTATAGCTTCTGTTGCCACGATACTTTGGACAGTCAAGCTCCATTTCTGCTAGGTACTGTATAAGAAAGGCATAAAACAACCCCCCAACAAAGATCCCAAACCCTGGTGTGGTGTGGCCACTTCAGGATACCTTGATATCTTAATTTTCTTTCCTATTCTACATGTTACACAGACATTGAGGATCCTTTGGAACAGAGAGAAGATGCACAGTTATGATAGAGTGCAAGCTTTTAAATAGGTGTAAATTGGTATTTTTATCTGTACAGTGTCTGTCTGTGAAACTTCACTTTATTTTAATTTGATTTGCCTCCTTTTTCAAATGAAAAGTTGAGGTTTTCTGTGATATTTTTACTGACTGATGTATATAATAGGATATATTGTATTTCATAACAGGTTTTTATGCTTGCCAAAACAGATTGTACAAAACCTAACGCTAAATAGAGATAGTTTAGTTCTGTCTTGAAGATAGAGTACTAAGAAATTGGGTCCATCACTGTCATTTTTCTCAGAGATTCCTCTCATCTGTCACAACACAGTAGTTATGAAAAATGAAACCATAAATTCAATTTAGAGGGCAATTTGCAGCTAATCTTTGGAGTAATTCCAGTGTGAATAATGCAGCAATTTGGATGCATGGTCAGTCAATTCTGTCTCTGATTTATTAGGATTTAAGAATTTTTTTTCTTTCATTAATGATAATTACCCAAGAAGAGAAAATAATTTCTCAAAAATTATCTATCTTCACATCTGTGGTCTCAGTTTTGAGAAAGGCTGCAATGTTGTTTAAACTTATTATTACAGAAGGAGGGGAAAGCTTTTTACAAAAGATATATGAGGTATTTAAATTCTGAACTGTATCTCTTTACAGCACATGTGTGAACTGATCAGCACTGGTTTATGGCTGCTTTTATATGACTCCCATTAGAGCTAACATTTTGAATATCTCAGCATAAGGACATTGGGATTTGCTATTGATTTTCCACACTTCTTACACCTTGAAGATTGCATTAAAATCCAGCTCAAGCTAGAGTGACATTTTTTGTTCCTGTTTAAAAGTCAAATTTATTATCTGAGACTTTTTCTACTTATTAAATCCCCACTTTCTCGGATACATTATTTATGTGTATTTTTTTCTATATCTTTCCTTCAGTTCTCAAGGTCTTCTCTTGATTTTAACAGACAGCATCTACAACAGATACATAAAACAGATATTATCCATATGTTTATGTCTATGTATTGCTAATAAGGGGAAAGGCCAGAGGGAAAACCAGGTCGTTTAACACTGGCTTTGTGCTTTAGTCAAAATTTTTAGACATACAGAGAACTACTTCTCATGAAGTAAGTGCCTTTGAAGACCTCTAGAGGAAGATCTCAAGCTAGATGACTTGACTTACTATGCCTTCAAAGCCTCCTTCCTCTCTCTAGTGCTGATGAAGGAATGAGGTATTTCATGCTAGCTCTCAAGGCACCTAGAGAGCAGCTGCCACTTAAACACATTGAAGGCTATCCTTGCTCCTCACATCTGACACACGGCCTTCTTCATTAGCTTTGGGTCAGGTATCTCTATTACCACGCTATAGCTCTTTGTAGGGACAGAATTTCATGATTACGACCAAGAAGAGTGAGGAGGGACAGACATTTCCCTCCAGTTAGATGAGGATGGTGTGGAAGGCTTAGGCCATGGACAAGATTTTACTATATATCCTAGTTCCATAACCATGGATTCCTATTTGTACTAAAGTAATTTTTTTTTTTTTTTTTTTTTTGGTCTTCATTAAAATGCTGCAGAGTTAATTTGCATCTGGGTTCAGAGCAGCAGGCTCCAAGCTACAATGCTAGTCAAAGTCTGAGATGCAATCCACAAATCTGTGCATCGTGGTTTTCCAAAATTAAGAGTGATGATTCTGTCCCAAAAGATGTAGAAATACTTTCTTCCCTGACAGCATTACAGTTAGGTATCACAACAAGAAATCACATATGCTTGGCAAATTTTTTTGTTGAAGCATTGTGTTGCATATGAATCAGGAGAATCTGCCAAGTGAAACATACTGTCATTTTCCCCATGTTATTAAGTATTTTGAGTATTTAAAATATGTTATTAAAGTTCCTGAAGCTTTGATTTTATTTACAATTGTATTTAGCTGATTGTTAGTTGAATTTTGCACCTGACAGATTAGATTATTCTAAATATGGGAAAAAGGAAGAAGAAAGACAATTACCTGTTTTCGCACATTTCCTTACACTAGACTATGAGCCTTTTAAAAAAGGTCTGTAAAACTGTGAACCTGGAAATGGTTTATGATTGCTGAAGAAAGTGTGTGTTTGCCTTCTCTGAGCACATTATCTTTTTATACCTGTGAGAAGAGCTTAAGCTGGCTTCACAGGAAATTCACAGACTGATAACAACTCTCAAATCATCGTACCACAAGACTAGTGTTATTTAAAAAATAAAATATTTTATTTTCTCTTTTGTTTGAATAAATTCCATGATTTAGTTTTATTCACTGAATAGGTTTCCAAGAATGTTATTTTCTTACTATTTTTTTAAAACAGATTTCTTCACGGATGCCTTATAATCTACTGGTTCTTTTCACTTCCCCTCAGCTAAAGGTCAGTCCTATTAACAATTTTCTATGTGAAGATGTTAGAGAACAGTATTTTGCTGAAGTGGCACAACACTATAGCTTTAAACCTTCACAACTGAAAGATTCTGTGTAGCCTTCTTAATGTTGCAATTATGTTTGATAATAACTTCAGACTGCATCGCAACTTCCACTGTAATTACAAAAAACATCTTGGTGAAGAAATATTTAATTTATTATTAGTCTATCTAACAAGTTTCCCTAAGCATGTCTAATTTAAGATATGAAAAAGTCTTATTTATGTAGTTCCAGTTCTCTGATTATTTCAAATCTTTTCCCAACTGCAGTGAAGTTGATAATAGATCTGGGAAGTGGGCCATTTTTGAAGATGGAGCCACCTTACCTGGTAACTGCCAGAAACTGCGAGTTGATTTTCCTGCCTCCAGCTCCCATGTCAAGGACTTCTGATGACTTGTTTCGCATGCAGCGCTGCTCCGCACATGGTGCTGCAACGCCAGACAAACACATGGTGACTGCAAGGCAACAGTGCACATGTGATACATGAAATATTGCCTGGGTACATCAAGCTTGCTGGGAGCATGCAGTGAACATTCATCCAGCAACCCAGCAGGCTTCTCTATAAGGTCCAAAGCTTACCAGGAATAGTGAAATTCTGCAAATGATATGGAGGGGTATGGGCAAATGTGATGCTTGTGTAGGAATCTGGTCCTACATCGGATTGTGCCCTCCCTAGCAGGCTGTCACAAATCAGAGTTCAAATTAAGTTTCAGGACCAAATTCTTCTTGTATTTCAGAACTCAGGAGAGGTCTGAAAACATGATGCACAGGCAGTGCAAAGACTAGTCGTCACATTATCATAGCTATATGTTACAGAGCTACCTCACCCAGCATGGCCTTGACTGATCTGCTGGGCCACTCTGATGGGTGTCAATCTGCACAGGTTGACCATCAGTTCTCTTCCACAGTACCTCTAGACTACAACTAAGCAGAGAGTGGGAGCTGGAAGCAAATTAATCTCTGCATTGGAATCTCAAGGCAGGTAATATATTATACAGCCAGCCTACTAAAGATCTGGGCTTTGTGTTAATGCTGTAAGAGAAAATAAATGGGAGGGGAAAGGGGATGCCGCACAATGTTTTTCAATGTAATTTCTCTCCCCAGTATATGTCACCTGCTAGGTTACTTTTTTCCTAGTTGAAAACATTTAAAAAAAAAACATCCAGCAGGCTCTATGGCAAACTACCTCATAAGAAATCACCGAAGCAGGGGATGAACTGCTTCTTTCAGTTCTGTGCCAGTTCTGTAAGGTCTGAACCAAGTGCAGCATGCAAACTCGGATTTACTGTGACTTTGTGCATTGTGCCGGTTGCCGAATAACCTCAAATTACTTCAGGCAAATGCTTCTGGGAACATTACTCCTTTGTTCACCTATCGAGGGGTTTAAAGTGTTCATTAGCCAAGGGATAAATACATCTGTGGAATTAATTTATCAAATTAATACTTTTGTTGTTGGGCTGCATTCTTTCAATGATTTGAGGTGTGTAGCCTAAGTGAGATTTGCTTACAAAAGCACCAGATTTCTGTAGACACACAGTAGGCTTGAGATGGATTCATAGTGTGCATGAAATTACATGCAAAATTAAATTATGGATGGTAATGTGTGCATGGCATTCTCAGCTGAGTGTCCTTAAGTGTAAAATATAAAATTACATGGGCTATTTTGTTCCAAAACACACATAAAGGCTGTGTTTTGTACCTAGACATCATCAGCTGATTGATTTTAAGGAACTGGAACAAGTATTTATATCACTGCCTAGTACAAGCTATGCAAATACTTGTACGTTAACTGAGCACAGTTGTTCAAAACTGAGCATTTCTGCTTCACATGAGATGTTGAGATTGTCGGTTTTCCCTGAGGCTGATTTTTTTTAAAATCAAAGTTTCCCCCAAAACCATTTGTAAAGCAAATTGCAATATTTTACAAAATTTTAGTTTAAAATTAAAGTAATTTTCAGAACTATGCTTTTCTTGTTGCATCTTTTATTATTTCACAACACACAAACAGAGATGCCTGTTCTTATGCTATAGAATGGAATTAGGGAGAGGTTAATTTCTCCTTCATTTGAGTTGCAAACATCCGAATCAGAGCTAGCTATTTGGAATCCCTCCAGGACTGGCAAAGGAGATTGGCACTTGTAGTGTGCATCACCTCTCAACTGAAGCTAGACAACTTCAGTATGTTAGATGAATGAGGTAGGCACCCACCTCACTCTAATATCTATTAAGAGAATCTAGATAAAATGTAAGTATTTTAACTTTTGTAGGTGTCAATGTGAGGTAAGATAAATTGCTCCTTACATTTCCTGCTATGACATCATATAATGACCAAAGTATTTCAGTATAAATATGAAGTGTAGTTGCTACTTTATATGTATGGTGGTACTTGATATATAAGGTACGTATCAAGCATAATTTCTTATTTCAAACATCCTCTTCTGAGACTTGGAGGATGAAAATAATGGAAGCAATCAGGTTTATGTTCATCTCATCTAACTTAAAGCATCTAACTAGTTTAACTTAATAATTAAGTTAAAAGCTTAATTGCCTCTGTAATCAATGGTGACAGGCATCTCCAGAGTCACATCTCAAATTGGCTGAATAATCCTCTGGAGGTGCCTCTTTTTCTAGTGACTTTAAGGTAGCATAGAATAACAAGGAACATCAGCTCGAATCCTTGCATATTAGGACCTATTTTCCTGAAACTCATTTAAATCCCAGACATCAATTTAATCATCCAAATTTTCAGGACTGTCTAAGCTTAAGGCCATCTAAATTTATTAGTTAGCTCTGTACTTAGCTTGAACTTCCCTGGGCATCTAACTCTAGGGACCTATGCATGTTCATACTTGGAAATTAAGCACTAATTTCCCACCAAAGCTCTTCTGCAATTCATATTCAGACATCTTAGCTCTATCTATGTCACAGGAGTAACTTGCTAGAGAAATCTGGAGAGTTAGATGTGGTTACCACTAATTTTTGCCTAACTGCTAAGTAGTTAGACCGTTCATCATGGAAATAAGAGAGTTGTAAAGTAGGATCTCCTTAGCCAGGAACCCAAATCCACATTACTAGTATTGTAGGAAGGTGTATAACCACCTAGGAAATAGTCTTCTTAAATATATAAATGCACACTTTTTGAAATGGAGTCCCTGTGCTGCCAGTAGAGCAAGAGTTGGAGAAAGGGAACCAAAGGAGGGCCTCTTACTCTGATCTAATAGTGCACTAAGGTGGAAGAAAAGATATACAGGTGGATTGGACCAAAGAGCACAAATAATATTTTCTATCGGTTTCTTATTTTCATAGGAAAGGTATTGGTAAATCTCATAAACTGATCTGCTGGAGACTCCAGATTTTTAAGAATAAAAGCCAGCCATAATTAGAGGATCTTCCTCTGCAGGTGTCTAGAGGTATTTATTGTTTTTCTGTTATCTTCATAGACAATATAGCTTTAATGAACGTTATTTCTCCCCTGCAAGCCTTGTTGCCTATCACCCTGGTCAGCTAAAAGGTCTGTGAAAGAATTTACACATTAAATTACCCACAGATCCTAATTTAGGACTTTTGTTTTGGAGCCTAAGGTGGAGCAGGATGAATCTGTGCTGATGTACTCATCAGTACAGAAGGTCCTTCCAAAATTGTGGTATTCGCTGAGAATAATTTTTCTGAGATAGTGCAAGAAGCTGTTCCTTAGATTTATAAACAGCCATCTAACTTTCTAGATCAAAAGCATGAATTTTTTTGGTTACAGCAGAGATTGATCTAGAAAAAGAAGATGTTTCCAACAGCACTGGATATCGGTTCATAATAATATTTCTAAAATTATAATATTTTAATTATCATATTATCCATATTAGGACCCATTAGCAGCAATTTAGATTGCCTTGTCACATCTAATATGACTGGAAATATGCCTTTTATTTTATGCTTGTTTGTATCACGAAATATATGAATAAATTAAAAATCCTGAATTGCCATTAGATTATATTTCAAAGTAAACTTAGAAAAATACTTTAAGGAAATATCCTGAGAAGAGATTAATCAGAAGTCAAAGTACACTTTTGACACATCTTTTTGAATACTGGATTATGGAATTAATCGCACCAAAAGAAGATGTTTACATATCACCTTATTCAGATGAGAATGTCTATAGCGGAGGTACCTAGGATGCTATTCATTTGTGTAAACAGAAACTTTTAGTGCTATGTGGCCTGCTGTAGGGTACCTGTGATAACACCTGTGGTGGGTTGACCCTGGCTGGGTGCCAGGTGCCCACCAAATCTGCTCTGTCCCTCCCCGTCCTCAGCTGGACAGGGGAGAAAACATAATAAAAGGTTCTTAGGTCAGGATAAGGACAGGGAGGTCAGCAACTACAGTCATAGGCAAAACAGATTCAACCTGGGGAAATTAATTTATTAACAACCAAATCCAAGTAGTCTAATGAGAAATGAAACTAAATCTTAAACACCTTCCCCCTACCCTTCCCTTCTTCCTGAGCCCAACTTCACTGCCGAAATCTCTACCTCCTCCCACTGAGTGACACAGGGGGATGGGGAATGGGGGTTGCAGTCAGCTCACCACATGTTGTCTCTGCCTCCTTCCTCCTCAGGGGGAGGACTCCTTGCACTCTTCTGCTGCACCAGTGCAGGGTCCCTACCACGGGAGACAGTCCTCCATGAACTTCTCCAACATAAGTCCTTCCAAAGGGTTGCAGTTCTTCACAAACTGCTCCAGAATAGGTGCTTTCCACAAGGTGCAATTTTTCAGGAACAAACTATTCCAGCATGGGTCCCCAAGAGTTCACAAGTCCTGCCAGCAAACCTGTTCAAGCATGGGATCTCCATGGGGTCACAGCTTCCATTGGACACATCCCCCTACTCCAGCATGGGATCCTCCATGGCTGCAGGTGCACATCTACTCCACCATTAACCTCCATGGGCTGCAAGGAAACAGCCTGTTTCACTGTGGTCTTCACTATGGGCTGCAGGGAGTTTGTGCTCTGGTGCCTGGAGTACCTCCTCCTCCTCCTTTTTCTTCACTGACCTGGGGGTCTGCAGAGTTGTTTCTCTCACATAGTCTTACTCCTCTCTTCCAGCTGCGGTTTTGCTGAAGTTTTTCCCCTTCTGAAATATGTTATCCCAGAGGCACCACCATCATTGCTGACAGGCTCAGGCTTGGCCAGCAGCAGTTCTGTCTTGGTGCCAGCTGGCATTGGCTCTATTGTACATGGGGGAAGCTTCTGGCATCCTCTCACAGAAGCCACCCCTGTAGTCCCCCCCTCTCCCCAAACCTTTCTATGCAAAGCTAATACAACAGCAAAACAATGACTTACACAATAGAGGAATTATGGGATACCGTGATGACAGCTCCATATACTAGTCCACAACAGCACCTACGCTGAGGTTATTAAATTGCATCTCCAAAATAAAATGAAAGGAATGGTACCCAATACGACTTCCCATCTCTTAAAATAAATATTATTTTTAATATAGAAAATTGCAAGCCTAGAGGTGCAGATTTTTAAGGCATCCGTCATGTCTGAATTCTTACTGTATGAACCAATAAAGGAAGTGTACTCACTGTAAGAGTTGGAAATCAAGCTTCTACTGTGCCATTAATGTAATTGCAGCAGATGGAAGGCTTTAGAACATGTTCTGCATTAAACAACCATTTTTTAAAATGATGATAAATGGAAAGTAGAATAGGCTTGGAGAAGGGCTACTAAGATGACCAAGGAGACAAAGAGCCTGTCTTCAGTAAGAGGAAGTTTAAAAATTTACCTTGTTTAACTCAGACAAATGCATCAGAGAGGAGTAAGCAGCAGGATAAAAAGAAGAGCTACTTAACTTAAGGAACAATTTTGGTGTAAGTACAAGTGTATGTAGGTTGGCCACGAATAACTGAGCTCTAAACTACACGGGTGGTTTTTGATCAGAGTAATGATTTTCACAACAGGCTTTCAAGTGGCTGTCAAGCAGACTAGTGACATCAAAACTCCTTCCTCTCCCTTGTCTTTGTCCAAAGATTTTAAAGCAGAAGACGATGAATTTATGAATGAGATTATCTGCTGTGATTGGCTGTGGTAGTGGGCAGTGAAATCCCCTAGCTGCCTTCTTACTGCTAAATAAAAGAGGATCAGAGCTAGACTGGCATGGTCTGGCTCATCCCCTCATTGGTGAAGGTCAGTCAATCTCTTCTAGGCTTCCACGTGGCATGGCACTTGGCTTTGGTCTTCTCTGTAGCCCATTTGGCGCCCTTAGGAAAGAAAAGCTGTGTTATGTGGGTTGGGTTTTGTTTTTTTTAATTTTCAGTTCAAAGCAACTCAAATGACCTGAGTGATGTGTTGTAACCCACCAGAGTGATGTTTTATAGTATGAAATAGGTATGTGTTGCGCACCTACAGGTTCACTGTGCAACACATTGTATCTGGTGCAAAGCCTAATGAGGTTTTTTGGTTAGTGCTGGGTTTTTTTGTTTAGTTATGCTTAATTTACAAACCTGCAAACCTTGAAGCAGCCCAAAGCAGAGTGGGTGAGGAAGCTAAGAGGGAAGCAATATGGATGATTAGGGGTGTAGTGCTTGATCTTGCTCCCTGGTTCTTTTTTGTACAACTGCATTAGTATAATCTCCTGGGTGAGATTCTTTATCCTCAATAGAAGTGTCCTTGAGAAATTCAGAAAAAGGTTTAATAGATACAGGTAACCTGGTAACCATGGTAAGTGTAAGGTGGTATAGAAAATATTCCTATAAATAAAATACTATTAGTAAAAAAAAATCACCTTCTTAGACTTAAAATTGTTGTCCTTATTTAGCCACTACCAGCCCTGTTGGTAGAAGATAGTCTAAGGAGCTTTATGAACGTGTTCATGAGACTGAGAGTACTCCTTACGAAACATATGAACTTCTCAACCATAGGTATTGATTTTCATTGAATTTCAGCACTGGTTTTGACAACAGAAGTGGCTATGAACTGTCCTTTGAAGGTAAACTGACTTTGTTGTTTACATGTAGTTATTCCTTCTGTGCAGGGAAGCAGCGGTTTGCTCCTTTTGCTCAGACAGCCTAATGCTGTGGGCATGATGCATGTTAGAAACCCACTGGTGGCTTGAATTGGAATCCGCTGAAACTGGGAGCCCTGCCTTTCTCTCATGATCAGTTCTGTTCACACAGCTGGCATGTAACTTACCATAAATAACAAGGAACAGTGCTAAACCATAGAATGATTACAGTTGGAAGGTACCTTAAAGATCATCGAGTTACAACCCCCCGGCCCTTTTAGTTTATTTATTTTAAGAAATAGCAATTATATATGTATATAAGTTATATTCGTACATATGTCATATATATCACTCAGGAATAATCAGAGAATTAAAATAATTAGTTACACTTGCAACAAGTGATGTGGTATATGGGGTATGAAGGGCAATAGAGGTTGCAGGAATGACTTGTATTCTGACAAGACAGATAAGGTTTTATGCAGTGTTGTGCATCCAAAACTAGATGTAAAAACAGTATCTGCATAGAGTTTTTAATAAATGTGTTCGGATCAGAGATTGAAGTGAGCCAGTCTATATCACTTTTTGCTGGAAGAAAGATCTTCAGTGTTTTTCAGGGAAGGCAAAGGTTAGGAAGAGGAGGAAAGAAAGAAAGAAAAAAAAATCTAATTTAGTGTGATTGGAGTTGATGAATGCATGAGAGTGAAAAACAGAAGAAACTTACACTTTTATGATGAGAATACCAAATTATTGCAATAAAGAGTACAAAATTATTGCATTAATAACAATGGTTCACAGAACTGAATGAATGGCTGCAATGATTTGTGCAGTTGCCTGGATTACATATACTGCCACATACAGACTCAACATACTGAGGTGTATTAAAACTGTTGGTAATGTTGATGGTGAAACATAAAACTTGCCTTAAACCTCAGATATTTATCAAAAGGTTTGCTAAGGTTCATGGGCCTTTTGAATGAACTTGAACAGAATTATAGCTTTGCAATGACATCATGAAAAATTTGTGGTGCAATATGAAACACAGTAAAAATCCTCACTTACAGAGGCAATTTTCAGCCAGGCAGCACCTAATACCTCCTGCACGTTAGTGAGACAAGCATATCACAACCCTTGTGCCTTTGAGAAACTCTCTTCTTCAAATAAAAGAAGTGTTGCAATATAGAGCTTCTTTGCATCTCAGGTTTAAATGGCAGATTGTAATTAGTGTTTAGAGCATGTGAAATGTGACTTGGGGAATCTGCTGTGTATCGCTTACAAATTCTGATTAATTTTACAAAAAAAACCTGTTTCATTTGTTGCCTCCATATGTGATGAGTCACCTAGAGCTGGCGAGATTCCTGACACATATTGCCTGTCCTGTCTGAAAGATATCACAGATCTTCCACGGGAAGGTTGTTAGCATTAGGGACTGAGAGTGGTAAAAGAATGTGCATACTAAGGAAAAGAGTTAGGAAAATCTTGTTTGACAGTGTTATTTGAGGGAATGGAAGTGGGGAAATATACTTTGAACCTCTACACAAGAACAAAGACCAACGGTGTAAAAGCGGGTTTAAAAGTATAAAGGCAAAAAATCACAGGATTTTTGGTAGCCCACCTCAAACTCAATGCAAAAAGATGTCGAGCTACCTTGCAGAGGGTGTTTGACAACACATACGATGCAGATAATTGCTATGTGATTAATTCAGGGGAAAAAAGAAACCCAACAACTGGATGATATCAATCATTTATACTAAAATAAAATCTGAGACTTTTTTTCCTTTCAGCAGTTATATCCAAACTTGGTTTCAGTGCTTCACACTTTGAGACAGATCTGATCACATAGAGAGAAGGTCATATTCAATATAATGGGAAGCTGACTAGGTTAGGAGATGCATGTGAACCAATTAGTACTCCAGAGATGTTATGAGGCGAAAGAATCAGGAATGGGGACTTTTGAACTTGAAAACATACTGACACAAATCTGAAATTTACTCAGGATTTGTCAGGAAGCTGATGCACAGAATGAGGAATAAGAATTTCACTGCTTTGTCTTGAAGTAAAAATATACACAAATATTTCCTAAACTGTCTATGATTTAAAGTGATTATTTTTACAAACTTTGGCAAAGTTTGTATGGCATGTGTTCAACTCTTTCATCTGCTGGAGAATATAATCAGCCCTATACATCTACAGGGAGCATAGCCACTCCTGTAAAGTATGAATATAGATGAAGAATTGCACTGCAATATTTTAAAATACAAAAGAACAGAGGAGGAACAAATATTTATTTTTAGTCTTCATTAAAATGCTGCAGAGTTAATTTGCATCTGGGTTCAGAGCAGCAGGCTCCAAGCTACAATGCTAGTCAAAGTCTGAGATGCAATCCACAAATCTGTGCATCGTGGTTTTCCAAAATTAAGAGTGATGATTCTGTCCCAAAAGATGTAGAAATACTTTCTTCCCTGACAGCATTACAGTTAGGTATCACAACAAGAAATCACATATGCTTGGCAAATTTTTTTGTTGAAGCATTGTGTTGCATATGAATCAGGAGAATCTGCCAAGTGAAACATACTGTCATTTTCCCCATGTTATTAAGTATTTTGAGTATTTAAAATATGTTATTAAAGTTCCTGAAGCTTTGATTTTATTTACAATTGTATTTAGCTGATTGTTAGTTGAATTTTGCACCTGACAGATTAGATTATTCTAAATATGGGAAAAAGGAAGAAGAAAGACAATTACCTGTTTTCGCACATTTCCTTACACTAGACTATGAGCCTTTTAAAAAAGGTCTGTAAAACTGTGAACCTGGAAATGGTTTATGATTGCTGAAGAAAGTGTGTGTTTGCCTTCTCTGAGCACATTATCTTTTTATACCTGTGAGAAGAGCTTAAGCTGGCTTCACAGGAAATTCACAGACTGATAACAACTCTCAAATCATCGTACCACAAGACTAGTGTTATTTAAAAAATAAAATATTTTATTTTCTCTTTTGTTTGAATAAATTCCATGATTTAGTTTTATTCACTGAATAGGTTTCCAAGAATGTTATTTTCTTACTATTTTTTTAAAACAGATTTCTTCACGGATGCCTTATAATCTACTGGTTCTTTTCACTTCCCCTCAGCTAAAGGTCAGTCCTATTAACAATTTTCTATGTGAAGATGTTAGAGAACAGTATTTTGCTGAAGTGGCACAACACTATAGCTTTAAACCTTCACAACTGAAAGATTCTGTGTAGCCTTCTTAATGTTGCAATTATGTTTGATAATAACTTCAGACTGCATCGCAACTTCCACTGTAATTACAAAAAACATCTTGGTGAAGAAATATTTAATTTATTATTAGTCTATCTAACAAGTTTCCCTAAGCATGTCTAATTTAAGATATGAAAAAGTCTTATTTATGTAGTTCCAGTTCTCTGATTATTTCAAATCTTTTCCCAACTGCAGTGAAGTTGATAATAGATCTGGGAAGTGGGCCATTTTTGAAGATGGAGCCACCTTACCTGGTAACTGCCAGAAACTGCGAGTTGATTTTCCTGCCTCCAGCTCCCATGTCAAGGACTTCTGATGACTTGTTTCGCATGCAGCGCTGCTCCGCACATGGTGCTGCAACGCCAGACAAACACATGGTGACTGCAAGGCAACAGTGCACATGTGATACATGAAATATTGCCTGGGTACATCAAGCTTGCTGGGAGCATGCAGTGAACATTCATCCAGCAACCCAGCAGGCTTCTCTATAAGGTCCAAAGCTTACCAGGAATAGTGAAATTCTGCAAATGATATGGAGGGGTATGGGCAAATGTGATGCTTGTGTAGGAATCTGGTCCTACATCGGATTGTGCCCTCCCTAGCAGGCTGTCACAAATCAGAGTTCAAATTAAGTTTCAGGACCAAATTCTTCTTGTATTTCAGAACTCAGGAGAGGTCTGAAAACATGATGCACAGGCAGTGCAAAGACTAGTCGTCACATTATCATAGCTATATGTTACAGAGCTACCTCACCCAGCATGGCCTTGACTGATCTGCTGGGCCACTCTGATGGGTGTCAATCTGCACAGGTTGACCATCAGTTCTCTTCCACAGTACCTCTAGACTACAACTAAGCAGAGAGTGGGAGCTGGAAGCAAATTAATCTCTGCATTGGAATCTCAAGGCAGGTAATATATTATACAGCCAGCCTACTAAAGATCTGGGCTTTGTGTTAATGCTGTAAGAGAAAATAAATGGGAGGGGAAAGGGGATGCCGCACAATGTTTTTCAATGTAATTTCTCTCCCCAGTATATGTCACCTGCTAGGTTACTTTTTTCCTAGTTGAAAACATTTAAAAAAAAAACATCCAGCAGGCTCTATGGCAAACTACCTCATAAGAAATCACCGAAGCAGGGGATGAACTGCTTCTTTCAGTTCTGTGCCAGTTCTGTAAGGTCTGAACCAAGTGCAGCATGCAAACTCGGATTTACTGTGACTTTGTGCATTGTGCCGGTTGCCGAATAACCTCAAATTACTTCAGGCAAATGCTTCTGGGAACATTACTCCTTTGTTCACCTATCGAGGGGTTTAAAGTGTTCATTAGCCAAGGGATAAATACATCTGTGGAATTAATTTATCAAATTAATACTTTTGTTGTTGGGCTGCATTCTTTCAATGATTTGAGGTGTGTAGCCTAAGTGAGATTTGCTTACAAAAGCACCAGATTTCTGTAGACACACAGTAGGCTTGAGATGGATTCATAGTGTGCATGAAATTACATGCAAAATTAAATTATGGATGGTAATGTGTGCATGGCATTCTCAGCTGAGTGTCCTTAAGTGTAAAATATAAAATTACATGGGCTATTTTGTTCCAAAACACACATAAAGGCTGTGTTTTGTACCTAGACATCATCAGCTGATTGATTTTAAGGAACTGGAACAAGTATTTATATCACTGCCTAGTACAAGCTATGCAAATACTTGTACGTTAACTGAGCACAGTTGTTCAAAACTGAGCATTTCTGCTTCACATGAGATGTTGAGATTGTCGGTTTTCCCTGAGGCTGATTTTTTTTAAAATCAAAGTTTCCCCCAAAACCATTTGTAAAGCAAATTGCAATATTTTACAAAATTTTAGTTTAAAATTAAAGTAATTTTCAGAACTATGCTTTTCTTGTTGCATCTTTTATTATTTCACAACACACAAACAGAGATGCCTGTTCTTATGCTATAGAATGGAATTAGGGAGAGGTTAATTTCTCCTTCATTTGAGTTGCAAACATCCGAATCAGAGCTAGCTATTTGGAATCCCTCCAGGACTGGCAAAGGAGATTGGCACTTGTAGTGTGCATCACCTCTCAACTGAAGCTAGACAACTTCAGTATGTTAGATGAATGAGGTAGGCACCCACCTCACTCTAATATCTATTAAGAGAATCTAGATAAAATGTAAGTATTTTAACTTTTGTAGGTGTCAATGTGAGGTAAGATAAATTGCTCCTTACATTTCCTGCTATGACATCATATAATGACCAAAGTATTTCAGTATAAATATGAAGTGTAGTTGCTACTTTATATGTATGGTGGTACTTGATATATAAGGTACGTATCAAGCATAATTTCTTATTTCAAACATCCTCTTCTGAGACTTGGAGGATGAAAATAATGGAAGCAATCAGGTTTATGTTCATCTCATCTAACTTAAAGCATCTAACTAGTTTAACTTAATAATTAAGTTAAAAGCTTAATTGCCTCTGTAATCAATGGTGACAGGCATCTCCAGAGTCACATCTCAAATTGGCTGAATAATCCTCTGGAGGTGCCTCTTTTTCTAGTGACTTTAAGGTAGCATAGAATAACAAGGAACATCAGCTCGAATCCTTGCATATTAGGACCTATTTTCCTGAAACTCATTTAAATCCCAGACATCAATTTAATCATCCAAATTTTCAGGACTGTCTAAGCTTAAGGCCATCTAAATTTATTAGTTAGCTCTGTACTTAGCTTGAACTTCCCTGGGCATCTAACTCTAGGGACCTATGCATGTTCATACTTGGAAATTAAGCACTAATTTCCCACCAAAGCTCTTCTGCAATTCATATTCAGACATCTTAGCTCTATCTATGTCACAGGAGTAACTTGCTAGAGAAATCTGGAGAGTTAGATGTGGTTACCACTAATTTTTGCCTAACTGCTAAGTAGTTAGACCGTTCATCATGGAAATAAGAGAGTTGTAAAGTAGGATCTCCTTAGCCAGGAACCCAAATCCACATTACTAGTATTGTAGGAAGGTGTATAACCACCTAGGAAATAGTCTTCTTAAATATATAAATGCACACTTTTTGAAATGGAGTCCCTGTGCTGCCAGTAGAGCAAGAGTTGGAGAAAGGGAACCAAAGGAGGGCCTCTTACTCTGATCTAATAGTGCACTAAGGTGGAAGAAAAGATATACAGGTGGATTGGACCAAAGAGCACAAATAATATTTTCTATCGGTTTCTTATTTTCATAGGAAAGGTATTGGTAAATCTCATAAACTGATCTGCTGGAGACTCCAGATTTTTAAGAATAAAAGCCAGCCATAATTAGAGGATCTTCCTCTGCAGGTGTCTAGAGGTATTTATTGTTTTTCTGTTATCTTCATAGACAATATAGCTTTAATGAACGTTATTTCTCCCCTGCAAGCCTTGTTGCCTATCACCCTGGTCAGCTAAAAGGTCTGTGAAAGAATTTACACATTAAATTACCCACAGATCCTAATTTAGGACTTTTGTTTTGGAGCCTAAGGTGGAGCAGGATGAATCTGTGCTGATGTACTCATCAGTACAGAAGGTCCTTCCAAAATTGTGGTATTCGCTGAGAATAATTTTTCTGAGATAGTGCAAGAAGCTGTTCCTTAGATTTATAAACAGCCATCTAACTTTCTAGATCAAAAGCATGAATTTTTTTGGTTACAGCAGAGATTGATCTAGAAAAAGAAGATGTTTCCAACAGCACTGGATATCGGTTCATAATAATATTTCTAAAATTATAATATTTTAATTATCATATTATCCATATTAGGACCCATTAGCAGCAATTTAGATTGCCTTGTCACATCTAATATGACTGGAAATATGCCTTTTATTTTATGCTTGTTTGTATCACGAAATATATGAATAAATTAAAAATCCTGAATTGCCATTAGATTATATTTCAAAGTAAACTTAGAAAAATACTTTAAGGAAATATCCTGAGAAGAGATTAATCAGAAGTCAAAGTACACTTTTGACACATCTTTTTGAATACTGGATTATGGAATTAATCGCACCAAAAGAAGATGTTTACATATCACCTTATTCAGATGAGAATGTCTATAGCGGAGGTACCTAGGATGCTATTCATTTGTGTAAACAGAAACTTTTAGTGCTATGTGGCCTGCTGTAGGGTACCTGTGATAACACCTGTGGTGGGTTGACCCTGGCTGGGTGCCAGGTGCCCACCAAATCTGCTCTGTCCCTCCCCGTCCTCAGCTGGACAGGGGAGAAAACATAATAAAAGGTTCTTAGGTCAGGATAAGGACAGGGAGGTCAGCAACTACAGTCATAGGCAAAACAGATTCAACCTGGGGAAATTAATTTATTAACAACCAAATCCAAGTAGTCTAATGAGAAATGAAACTAAATCTTAAACACCTTCCCCCTACCCTTCCCTTCTTCCTGAGCCCAACTTCACTGCCGAAATCTCTACCTCCTCCCACTGAGTGACACAGGGGGATGGGGAATGGGGGTTGCAGTCAGCTCACCACATGTTGTCTCTGCCTCCTTCCTCCTCAGGGGGAGGACTCCTTGCACTCTTCTGCTGCACCAGTGCAGGGTCCCTACCACGGGAGACAGTCCTCCATGAACTTCTCCAACATAAGTCCTTCCAAAGGGTTGCAGTTCTTCACAAACTGCTCCAGAATAGGTGCTTTCCACAAGGTGCAATTTTTCAGGAACAAACTATTCCAGCATGGGTCCCCAAGAGTTCACAAGTCCTGCCAGCAAACCTGTTCAAGCATGGGATCTCCATGGGGTCACAGCTTCCATTGGACACATCCCCCTACTCCAGCATGGGATCCTCCATGGCTGCAGGTGCACATCTACTCCACCATTAACCTCCATGGGCTGCAAGGAAACAGCCTGTTTCACTGTGGTCTTCACTATGGGCTGCAGGGAGTTTGTGCTCTGGTGCCTGGAGTACCTCCTCCTCCTCCTTTTTCTTCACTGACCTGGGGGTCTGCAGAGTTGTTTCTCTCACATAGTCTTACTCCTCTCTTCCAGCTGCGGTTTTGCTGAAGTTTTTCCCCTTCTGAAATATGTTATCCCAGAGGCACCACCATCATTGCTGACAGGCTCAGGCTTGGCCAGCAGCAGTTCTGTCTTGGTGCCAGCTGGCATTGGCTCTATTGTACATGGGGGAAGCTTCTGGCATCCTCTCACAGAAGCCACCCCTGTAGTCCCCCCCTCTCCCCAAACCTTTCTATGCAAAGCTAATACAACAGCAAAACAATGACTTACACAATAGAGGAATTATGGGATACCGTGATGACAGCTCCATATACTAGTCCACAACAGCACCTACGCTGAGGTTATTAAATTGCATCTCCAAAATAAAATGAAAGGAATGGTACCCAATACGACTTCCCATCTCTTAAAATAAATATTATTTTTAATATAGAAAATTGCAAGCCTAGAGGTGCAGATTTTTAAGGCATCCGTCATGTCTGAATTCTTACTGTATGAACCAATAAAGGAAGTGTACTCACTGTAAGAGTTGGAAATCAAGCTTCTACTGTGCCATTAATGTAATTGCAGCAGATGGAAGGCTTTAGAACATGTTCTGCATTAAACAACCATTTTTTAAAATGATGATAAATGGAAAGTAGAATAGGCTTGGAGAAGGGCTACTAAGATGACCAAGGAGACAAAGAGCCTGTCTTCAGTAAGAGGAAGTTTAAAAATTTACCTTGTTTAACTCAGACAAATGCATCAGAGAGGAGTAAGCAGCAGGATAAAAAGAAGAGCTACTTAACTTAAGGAACAATTTTGGTGTAAGTACAAGTGTATGTAGGTTGGCCACGAATAACTGAGCTCTAAACTACACGGGTGGTTTTTGATCAGAGTAATGATTTTCACAACAGGCTTTCAAGTGGCTGTCAAGCAGACTAGTGACATCAAAACTCCTTCCTCTCCCTTGTCTTTGTCCAAAGATTTTAAAGCAGAAGACGATGAATTTATGAATGAGATTATCTGCTGTGATTGGCTGTGGTAGTGGGCAGTGAAATCCCCTAGCTGCCTTCTTACTGCTAAATAAAAGAGGATCAGAGCTAGACTGGCATGGTCTGGCTCATCCCCTCATTGGTGAAGGTCAGTCAATCTCTTCTAGGCTTCCACGTGGCATGGCACTTGGCTTTGGTCTTCTCTGTAGCCCATTTGGCGCCCTTAGGAAAGAAAAGCTGTGTTATGTGGGTTGGGTTTTGTTTTTTTTAATTTTCAGTTCAAAGCAACTCAAATGACCTGAGTGATGTGTTGTAACCCACCAGAGTGATGTTTTATAGTATGAAATAGGTATGTGTTGCGCACCTACAGGTTCACTGTGCAACACATTGTATCTGGTGCAAAGCCTAATGAGGTTTTTTGGTTAGTGCTGGGTTTTTTTGTTTAGTTATGCTTAATTTACAAACCTGCAAACCTTGAAGCAGCCCAAAGCAGAGTGGGTGAGGAAGCTAAGAGGGAAGCAATATGGATGATTAGGGGTGTAGTGCTTGATCTTGCTCCCTGGTTCTTTTTTGTACAACTGCATTAGTATAATCTCCTGGGTGAGATTCTTTATCCTCAATAGAAGTGTCCTTGAGAAATTCAGAAAAAGGTTTAATAGATACAGGTAACCTGGTAACCATGGTAAGTGTAAGGTGGTATAGAAAATATTCCTATAAATAAAATACTATTAGTAAAAAAAAATCACCTTCTTAGACTTAAAATTGTTGTCCTTATTTAGCCACTACCAGCCCTGTTGGTAGAAGATAGTCTAAGGAGCTTTATGAACGTGTTCATGAGACTGAGAGTACTCCTTACGAAACATATGAACTTCTCAACCATAGGTATTGATTTTCATTGAATTTCAGCACTGGTTTTGACAACAGAAGTGGCTATGAACTGTCCTTTGAAGGTAAACTGACTTTGTTGTTTACATGTAGTTATTCCTTCTGTGCAGGGAAGCAGCGGTTTGCTCCTTTTGCTCAGACAGCCTAATGCTGTGGGCATGATGCATGTTAGAAACCCACTGGTGGCTTGAATTGGAATCCGCTGAAACTGGGAGCCCTGCCTTTCTCTCATGATCAGTTCTGTTCACACAGCTGGCATGTAACTTACCATAAATAACAAGGAACAGTGCTAAACCATAGAATGATTACAGTTGGAAGGTACCTTAAAGATCATCGAGTTACAACCCCCCGGCCCTTTTAGTTTATTTATTTTAAGAAATAGCAATTATATATGTATATAAGTTATATTCGTACATATGTCATATATATCACTCAGGAATAATCAGAGAATTAAAATAATTAGTTACACTTGCAACAAGTGATGTGGTATATGGGGTATGAAGGGCAATAGAGGTTGCAGGAATGACTTGTATTCTGACAAGACAGATAAGGTTTTATGCAGTGTTGTGCATCCAAAACTAGATGTAAAAACAGTATCTGCATAGAGTTTTTAATAAATGTGTTCGGATCAGAGATTGAAGTGAGCCAGTCTATATCACTTTTTGCTGGAAGAAAGATCTTCAGTGTTTTTCAGGGAAGGCAAAGGTTAGGAAGAGGAGGAAAGAAAGAAAGAAAAAAAAATCTAATTTAGTGTGATTGGAGTTGATGAATGCATGAGAGTGAAAAACAGAAGAAACTTACACTTTTATGATGAGAATACCAAATTATTGCAATAAAGAGTACAAAATTATTGCATTAATAACAATGGTTCACAGAACTGAATGAATGGCTGCAATGATTTGTGCAGTTGCCTGGATTACATATACTGCCACATACAGACTCAACATACTGAGGTGTATTAAAACTGTTGGTAATGTTGATGGTGAAACATAAAACTTGCCTTAAACCTCAGATATTTATCAAAAGGTTTGCTAAGGTTCATGGGCCTTTTGAATGAACTTGAACAGAATTATAGCTTTGCAATGACATCATGAAAAATTTGTGGTGCAATATGAAACACAGTAAAAATCCTCACTTACAGAGGCAATTTTCAGCCAGGCAGCACCTAATACCTCCTGCACGTTAGTGAGACAAGCATATCACAACCCTTGTGCCTTTGAGAAACTCTCTTCTTCAAATAAAAGAAGTGTTGCAATATAGAGCTTCTTTGCATCTCAGGTTTAAATGGCAGATTGTAATTAGTGTTTAGAGCATGTGAAATGTGACTTGGGGAATCTGCTGTGTATCGCTTACAAATTCTGATTAATTTTACAAAAAAAACCTGTTTCATTTGTTGCCTCCATATGTGATGAGTCACCTAGAGCTGGCGAGATTCCTGACACATATTGCCTGTCCTGTCTGAAAGATATCACAGATCTTCCACGGGAAGGTTGTTAGCATTAGGGACTGAGAGTGGTAAAAGAATGTGCATACTAAGGAAAAGAGTTAGGAAAATCTTGTTTGACAGTGTTATTTGAGGGAATGGAAGTGGGGAAATATACTTTGAACCTCTACACAAGAACAAAGACCAACGGTGTAAAAGCGGGTTTAAAAGTATAAAGGCAAAAAATCACAGGATTTTTGGTAGCCCACCTCAAACTCAATGCAAAAAGATGTCGAGCTACCTTGCAGAGGGTGTTTGACAACACATACGATGCAGATAATTGCTATGTGATTAATTCAGGGGAAAAAAGAAACCCAACAACTGGATGATATCAATCATTTATACTAAAATAAAATCTGAGACTTTTTTTCCTTTCAGCAGTTATATCCAAACTTGGTTTCAGTGCTTCACACTTTGAGACAGATCTGATCACATAGAGAGAAGGTCATATTCAATATAATGGGAAGCTGACTAGGTTAGGAGATGCATGTGAACCAATTAGTACTCCAGAGATGTTATGAGGCGAAAGAATCAGGAATGGGGACTTTTGAACTTGAAAACATACTGACACAAATCTGAAATTTACTCAGGATTTGTCAGGAAGCTGATGCACAGAATGAGGAATAAGAATTTCACTGCTTTGTCTTGAAGTAAAAATATACACAAATATTTCCTAAACTGTCTATGATTTAAAGTGATTATTTTTACAAACTTTGGCAAAGTTTGTATGGCATGTGTTCAACTCTTTCATCTGCTGGAGAATATAATCAGCCCTATACATCTACAGGGAGCATAGCCACTCCTGTAAAGTATGAATATAGATGAAGAATTGCACTGCAATATTTTAAAATACAAAAGAACAGAGGAGGAACAAATATTTATTTTTAAAACAGAATCCCCTTTTCGTGTATGTGGGGGGGAAAAAGACCCCAAACATTCTCTTAATGGAAGAGGCATTTCATGTGTTTTCAAGGCAAAAATACCCCAAACTTCCTGCATTTTTGTGTTATAAGAATAATCTTTTCCTGGTCGTGCTTTTTTCTTTCATTTCCATTAGCAAACTATTTCCTCACTCCAGGACTTAGATTACTTCATCTGACTGAGTATCTTCAAAGTATTCTCAAGAAAATTCTCTTTCATTGATATATTTTTCTTTTCCTTATATCAACATTAAATATCTTGGCACCACTCAGTCTACAGGGGTTACTAAGAGCTCTCTCCAGAAAACAGCATCTTGTGTGTTTATTTCCATATTCTGTTCTTCGTATGGTATCAGATAATGCTTGCTTTCTGTTCCATGGCTGCCTTTAAAAGAAATGAATCTTGTTTAAAGTTTTCAATGTGGATTTTGCCCAAAGAAACAGAGAGGAAATGTGAGGACCTTGTTGTGAAAAATCTGTCAGGAAGACAAGAAAAATGAAGGTTGAGACTTAAAGTATCTTGGGCTCTGTTAAGAGAATCCATGAAAGGTTAGTTTATCCTCAAAACGGTGTGGCAGTAGCGAAGACAGGACAAAGAAATGCCATGTGTGCTTATTTAATACACCCTTAAAGCAGTTATTATTAAGGCACAAATAACCCTTATATTAAACTAAGATGCTTGTTTTTGTACTGTATGTTCTGATTCTGACTATTGGATCATCTTAAATCTCAAATCTGAATCACACTCCTAAACCTGGTATACAGTATTGGCTCCTTGGAGATTAACATCGCTAGGAGGAACCTAAACCATGTGAAACACAATTTACAACTGCAGGATGTGTTTTTTTTTTTTTTTTTTGGTTTGGTTTGGTTTTTTTTTGTTTTGGTTTGGTTTTTGTTTTCATTTTTAATGAGGCCTTGGTGCAGGCACAGACCTATTCACAAATCATGTAGAGGTTGTGAAATTTTTGCTAGCATCAACAAGACCGAAGACATACTGTACCGTATTGACTACAGCATCAACTATGAATTGTTGGTACAAGTTCTAAGTTGTCAGCATGCTGCATTAATAAAATTGCATTGAATTCTCTATGCATTAGTTCAAGAATAGCTCCCTAATTTCATATTCAGAGGAGAATGTTCCCCAATAAACCTTCTCGTACGATATGTCAGGAATATAGACCTTGTCTGTAATCACATGGTTCTGGGCATGAAGGCATCTTCTGTATACCTGAGAGACTCAGGATTTAGCCGGTCTTTGCTCCTCCACAGCTGGGTCTGTCCTATGCTGTGGTCCAGCCTTAGAAGACTTGACCCTTATGCATGGCCAGTGGTTCTCTTCATTCTATTACTTCTATATATTCTGGTTATGATTTCCATGTGTTGGGGTTTTAGTTTTTTTTCTTCATAGTATATGTAAAAATTTATGTTGTTGATGTATAATCAAACACTTTATAAGATCTTTAACCTTTTCAGTAATGAACAACATCCATTAAAATAAAACTGAGTTCTGTAAAAGCCCATAAGATAGAGATAATATTGCTCACAAGTTATTTCCAAGTGGTTTATTCTTAAGTGTTCGAATATCAGTGCAGAAAGAAACTAATAGGTTATATTTCTTAATTCCCTGATACTATCTTTGGGCACTATGAGTTCTGGAACAATCTCCTTTAAAAATGGTATTCCCTTAGGAGACAATAAAGAGAAAAAGATGAAAGAATAAGATAACTGCAGCAAAGATTATAAGCCCCCTAAAACAGAGCTTATGTCTGTGTTTGTAGTTTTTATAGTATATGTTTCAATAGAATATTTGGGTCTCAGCTCTAAGAATCTTCCCATAGAATCATAGAATGGTTAGAGTTGGAAGGGACCTTAAAGATCATCTAGTTCCAATCCCCCTGCCATGGGCAGGGACACCTCCCACTAGAGCAGGTTGCTCAAGCGCCTATCGAGCCTGGTCTTGTACATCTCCAGGTATGGGGTAGCCACGACTTCTCTGGTATACCTGTCCCAG